>NW_010118521.1:0-14758 GCF_000699245.1 Pterocles gutturalis | reverse complement strand
GCTTTACTGAAATCAAGATAGACCACTTCAGCTTACACTTTTGTGCCAGTAGTCTTCAGCAACTTAAAAGGGTTAAGTTTAAGAGGAATGCCTTTCTGAATTACATGAGGGGATTTAATTTGATTTGACAGCAGTAGCCATACAACTCCTCCCCCAGGCTAAGCAGCAATAACAGGGTGTGAAAAGTCATTATTTGTTGAGAACTCTGGTGTAAATTAAAAATCACACCTTCTCGTTACACTTACTTCCTTGCAAAGAGTAGGGCAAAAGAAAAAGGCTCCAAAAACTTGAAAGATAAAACCAAATGCAAAGCCGAAAGATACTTGCCTTATCGACCAAGCACTGTAAAAGTAGAGAGAAACATTAAAATGGTGGAAAGGTCACTGCCTCATCCTATAAGATGACTAGAATCCTAGAAGGGTCCTGCTAATGCAGACAGGAAGATACCAATGTTTCAAAAACTGTCAAATGCACTACAGCCATGCACAACAATATGCACATTTAGCCCTATGCAGCTGACTCTACAGCACAGCATGCATTTGCACATGGAAATGCAGGCTGTACACTTCGGTGAGGGAAGGAAGTGATAGTTTAGAGGCTGTTTCAAAAAAATCGGATTATCTGTATTAAGGGTCCATACACCAAAATCCTTTGAAACGCTTCTCAAAAGTGCACCTTCTTGCATATACTATAGATAAAGGAGCTAGGAAAAGAGCACACCAGTTTTCTAGCAGCATTACGGAGGCACCGAGAAAGACTGAACGTGGATGCTGATATTTGTCTTCATTAATGATTCTATTTATTACAGTAGCATCAGGAGGTTATCCAGTGAACGGTTCCCTGCGCTCAGTGTGGCAAAACACATGAATTCTTCAATCAACTCTTAAAAGTCAGAACAACAAAAAAACAATAATGGCAACATTTTAAAGACAGGCAGTATTTTATCAATTTTCAGCATAGCTTCGAGTCAAATTCAGAACAGTTCTAAGTGTGAGTGATCCCTGTCAATAAATATAGCCAATCACTGGGACCCGTTTCTCCAAATACCTACAGTGAATGTCTATCATTAGGACTTAACCAGCCCTGGTTAATGAAATTAAATAACGAAATGAAGGAAAATGAATTTTCCCTAGGATGAGTCAGGACAACACTTACTTTTTCTGTAAAATTCTTCAAGACTAAAGGATTAAAACCTTATTTTTTAATCAGATCAAGCTAAAGACCTATCTGTAATACAGATTTGTGGTGATGTAGTTGGTTAAACAATAGTGAGAGATGATGTTCCTGACCAGCACTCCTGTGCTGGCAAGAGGTCCATACTGTGTGTGCACTAATTTACCATGCAGCTTTGCTTTACGAGATGATATAATGAGCTACCATCAACTTGAAGTGACATTTCTAAATGAATAAAAATATGTGTCAAAACATTTTAGACAGGAAAAGTGAGTTATATCTACTTTACATGTTGACTTGTGAGAAAGTCTATGTCATCAGACTACAAATACAACAGCCCTTAACAGGCCTCTACATGGATGTCACTGAGGTTGGAATTAAGGTTAATTTTAGTACATTTTAGTACAAGAGTGAGGAATGTGTTGAGTGCACATCTACACATAACAGCTATATGCCGCATTTTGTACAGGGACAGGTCTCAAAGGTGCAAGTGTGAGGAGTGGGAATTGGTGCATATCAAAGACATAAGCAAAGTACCTTGTGTGCATATTTTGATGCTATCATATTTTTTTAACTTTGTATGCATTACAGAGACACTTTTTTTTTTTTTTTTCATTCCACTTACTACCAACCTATTTTTAAAAGAATTAAATATCTATTCAAGCAACTTTATAGAAGGCAGAAGATGTCATCTTGGATCCAGTGCTAAGTTACCATTAAAAGAACATCAGTTGTCTACAAACCTGTTCAATAACATACAGGAAAATACTCCAGGAGAGCAACACTGTCACCCTCCCCACCCCCAGAACAAAATGGCAACAACTTATTGCTCACATTTATCGGGCACATGCTAGCATGAAACATTGCACTGAATGCTCAGAGATGGCCGAAAGAAGCAATGTGAGGGGAGG
Organism: Pterocles gutturalis; assembly: GCF_000699245.1. Lineage (NCBI taxonomy): Eukaryota > Metazoa > Chordata > Aves > Pterocliformes > Pteroclidae > Pterocles > Pterocles gutturalis. Next base: position 12,674 of record NW_010118521.1, on the reverse strand, counting down.
GAAAGAAAATTCAAAAACCAGTGTAGGAGAAAATCTCAAAGTGCACATTTCAGTTCCCATTTCTGTGCTATTGTAGAGTAAGACACATGCAGCAGGAAACATACAAATGTACAGCAGATGCAAGAGAAAACCCGTATCACCTAAGAGTAAGGCTGTATAAGAAGGTCTAAGAAGAAAACATGCACAACCATTACGCAGCTGTAGATAAAGGGGAACAAGCCAGACAGCTCTTCTAAACCTTGATCAGAGTTAAGGGGAGTATCAAGGGTTCTGAACATGCCCACCTACTGAGCTTATCAAGCACACAAATTCTTCTGCTGCAGGAATTAACTCTGAATAATATTATAAAAAATCAACTTAATACACGTGCCTCTGAATAAATATTCAATTTCTAGTATCCAGGTTTTTATTCTATGAACTTTAAAAATATTTTTATCTGTACTATCTACAGTGCTACTGGAAAAATGAGCTCTCTCACTTCAGCAACAAGATTCAGCCCATGTCCCAAGTTCTTTTATCTGTTACAGATGTATAAGTTATTTGGTAATTTGAAATGAAGAAAACAACATTCATTTTACTGTGTTTTAAGGTGGTTTAATACTCAAACAGATGAGACTCTGTCCTTGCTATCACTGGCAACAGTGCAGAAGCCATGAAATAATACATTTAGCTATATGAGAAAAATGTTTTTTTTTTTTTTTTTTGAGAACACAATATGTCCTTGCTATCACTGGCAACAGTGCAGAAGCCATGAAATAATACATTTAGCTATATGAGAAAAATGTTTTATTTTTTTTTTGAGAACACAACTTCTGGAAACTAAGCCCCTGCAAAATCAAACTCTTTTATAGTCAACTTCAGGAAAACTGTGTCACATTAAAAATACAAGGTCACTGGATATTGAAAAAAAAATCAAGTAAAGGTTTATCACTGGCAACAGTGCAGAAGCCATGAAATAATACATTTAGCTATATGAGAAAAATGTTTTATTTTTTTTTTGAGAACACAACTTCTGGAAACTAAGCCCCTGCAAAATCAAACTCTTTTATAGTCAACTTCAGGAAAACTGTGTCACATTAAAAATACAAGGTCACTGGATATTGAAAAAAAAATCAAGTAAAGGTTAAAAATTAATGAATCACAAAAATGAAATCTCATATACCACAAAGAAAGCAATCAGGCTGAAGGACTTCAGTACCACACATGGATTGCTTCAGAAAACTAAAGAAATATGTAATTTTCTTCTTGTAAGTGGTATCACACTGAGTTTTCTTTTTTCCACAGAAGTACAAATTTCTCACCAGGACCATCAGTACTTTTGATCATGTCTCTGTTTGTTGTCTTAGCAAAGGACTTCAGCTCCTGTTACGGAGCAGTGCAGAGACCTCTTAAGATGATACCACAGTAGCCTAAATCCCAGCAGTCATAATCCAGCCCTCTTCTTTGCAGCCATTTGTGTGATCATGCAATCAGCAGTTCAGGCTAAGCTGAAAACATAGGGTTTTTTGCATGGGTGGAGTTTGGATGGATCAGTGCCTTTAACCAACTCTCTGGCTAATTGTGTGAAAACAGATGGTGGAACTGCATCCCTAGATTCATCTAGCAAGCATAGAGATAAACAATGCATTATAGCTATGAAGATTTCTGTCTTAAAGAGCATTGATTTGTAAAGTTAGGCCTGAAACCCAAACTCTGAGTATCAACTATTCCACTTCCAAAAAAAAAAATTTTTTTGGAAATGAACCCATCTCCTTTCCCTCAAATCATTTTACTTGATTTATTCTGGCTCTGCTTCTTGCAAGGTTACTCTTACTCCCATTCAAAGCCCATTCAAGCTTTCCTGGTGAATAAGACTTATGCTAATAACATGTAGAATATGCATAACAAGGCAAATCCATTAATTACTGAGAAGGATGGATGCAAGATTTTCTTATTGGCTTTCTCCACTCTTGATTTAGAGCCATAAACCAGTTCGGAGAGCTCAACCAGCACAGTCATACTGAGCTTACAAAAAATGGTTAAGCGTAGCTGAAAACAAGCACTTACCAAGTTTATTATGAAAAAAGGTTGGTGAGATTTACAAGTGGTTCAATTGGCAGATCCTCAAAAGTGCTAATGTTTGACAAAGCTGCTCCCTGTTGTTCCTAAGGGATGGGTACAGACACCTTTTTAGCCTGGGTAACATCTAGAAAGTGATGCATATCCTTAAGTGAGTCTGCATAGCTGACCTACGACACAAGTTGGGGCTCCCATGTGGAACCACATGGATACACAGCATTTACATGGTTTTCCCAGCAAGTAAGTGATCTACACAGCACTTACACATTCAATACACAAGACATTCTATAAAATATATCACTTGAATTTTGTTTACGTGCTTTAATTGTTCTTATTCTGTATTACACTCTGCGCTCAAAGTCAGATCTTTTCAGACATGTTTAAACAGTGGAGCAACACACTGGTGCAGTTAATGTACATTTGAAAGTGCAAAAAATATGTAGGATTTGTCCCTCAGAACACCTTACTTGCACTGTCCTTCCAGATTCACAGGGAGCACAACAAATAATTGTGCATCTCTATTAAACAAATATTACATCAATGCAAGAGTTTTTCAAAGAGTGACTCAATCATGCCCAAAGTCAGTATTTGACCTCTCGCTGAGAAGGGTCTTTGTCAGTCTCTGTGAAAGGTACTGTAATCAGGCACTGCCACATGTCTGACATAGCTGATCAACCTCAAAAAGAGCTACTAGCTAGATCCAGAAATGTTTACCAGGCAGCAAAGAAACAAGAACCTCAAGAAAATTTTTTAATTGTCCTGGCATTTGATCAGTTGGATGAATCATCCAGGTAGGGGAGTGAGAGTTACTGGGAAGATGTACAAGAAAACTCTGAAACTGAACAGACTGCCCTTGTTGCTAAAGACAGGCAACTATACCCAATCAGTTTTGACCAGCCAGTGAGAACCAATCCAGAGGTCCCTTTTCAGGCGGTCACTGCATAACTGGGAAAACTAGAGCTTGCTACACTTTTTGAATAATTAGTAGAATGCTCACAGCTCATCAGCACTGTGAAAGAGTAAAGCAAGTGAATGTGTTTAAAGCATGGGAACCAGGTCTGACTAGCTCAGGCACAGATGCCTCCGGGTTTTTTTTTGCTCTTGCTGAAGACAGAGAGCTGTGGGGTGGCCAGGGGCACAGCTGGTCTCTCCGGCCTATCCCCAGAAGGTCTGTCCCTTCCTTCCTTCCTTCCATAGCAAGCTGGGCAGGACACCCCTGGGCAGGAGGGGTCACGCACCTCCCCGGTAAGAGATACCAATTTATCTTAGGAATCTCCGAGCCAAAGAGCGGAGCACCACTGCTAAGCAACACACGCCGCTGCCTAGCACTTCTGGATTGCTGTATTCGCATGATTGAGGATTGCTGAATTATATGGTTACTAACCACTGACAGCACTCCTCCTCCGGTTTATCCATCTTGCGAATACGGAGATAATGATGAATAATTAAATTTTAACACATTTCACGATGCGTATTTTTTGTTTTGTACTATTAATTCATAATGACGGATCCAGACAGTCATACATCTTGGCGTTGAGGAATTGTGTTGGCATAATGAAGCTGGGTGAGGTGGGTATGATTGAGCTAGATGGCAAAACAAATTAGTCTGTCTCATAGACCTATTTTATACACTTGAAGCAGCAGTTTGACTAATTTGGCATCCATTGGTACAAACTCTTTATGTACAGCGTGTTCTAAAGTACATAACTAAGTAACTAAGTAATGCAGTTTTAAGCCAAAAAAGATGTCCCCACAGGGTGATTGCATGTATCTAGTTCCTTGACGTTTAGGGCATACACAGCCCATTTCTTACAATATTACCAGACCAAACTGGTCATTACTGTCCACTGCCTGTGTGATACTGTCTGCTTGCCATATCCAGATGAAGAAGACAAACACTCCACATCTGGTACACAAACATTAGTTGAAACCACCAATGGAAAGATAATCAATAATCGCTATCTGCATGAGGGAGATAGGGAACTAGAAAGTTTGAACATCTGTAAGCTCCTATTTTGTTATCACAGTGTAAGCATGACATAAGTAAAAGAATTCACAAGCCCACTTCAGAGGACTGTTTCATCCTGCTTTTTGCCCCTTTTTCATCTATGCTAGTTTATGATGCCTTGAAGAAAATCCCACCCCAAACACATAAGGACCTATATATGTGTAACCATTTGTTCTAGTGACAAGGGCGTAAATTTCCCAGTATGAGGATCTACTGAAATTGTATCCTTAGACAGTCTACCAACTAGTGAGCCCACATTCCAGATGAGTGCTGTAACCTGTGCTTTTCAGGAATTCTGAATTATGTAAAGAGGAATGCCTCAGTTCCAGAGATTCACTGTGGGTTGCCCCAAAGCTTCTTGGTAAGCACACAGAATACATTAAAACTGCTCCTTAATCCCTGCTTCAGATTAGGTTGAGCAGGGATTTGGGAATATGCCTTACACCTTCAGGCTGTCAACCATTACAGAACGGGGTGGGATAGTCGTTTGGAGGGAAAGGGGTGTCAGAAAAAGTCTAACCTCAGCATAAATGCCTTATCCAGGATGGGGGCCAGGGATGAGGATCTCAAGGAAAAGTAAACACCTTGCTCCAGGCTGAAGATAGGTAGATACAGTGCATTTAAAATAGCCACATAATGTTAATGTTATGCTTGTGTGCTGAATTTATGAAGTTAAACTTGTTTTCCAAAATAGCTAAAAGAAATCAGCTTTGTGATTCAGTCTCAGGCAGTTAGAACATATATGGGAAATGTAAGTGTTCACTGATGTAGCTTTGTTTCACTCATTCTGTGGCTCCTAAACCTACGCATTTTATAAATAAACCTTTTCTGACTATAGGTCTTGTTTGCATTGCAGACAGTCAGACTGAAGCAATACAACACCAAAAGAGGTGTGAAATTCTGCATGTGTCTTAAGCAGAGTGCTAATGTCAAAACATCATTTCACTATTAAAACGCTAATAATTTTAAGGAAATGATATCCCAAACAGCTACACACATTGCAAGTTATTTGTATGTAGTTTTACACACTGACAAAAAACAATAAAACATACTGTGGTATACATGGTTCAGTAGTCAAGGATAAGCAGTACCCCAAGATCTTCCCTCCCCACCCAAAGTCACATTGGGTGGCTTTAACAAAACCAGGAATGAAGGCACTTTTCTACAGAGCAAATGGCACAGGGGTGCTTCTGTGACCAACAGTCAATGTTGCCATATTCTGCATCTCATCTTTATCTGACAAATACCAGGAATATTCTACTAATGTAGCTGTCAAATACAGCCCAGGCAAATACTTAAAACTAGGCATTTATGAGAGACACTGTGATGTTGAAACCATGCTTAGTACAGAATTAAAAACTTTCAGAGATTAATATGGTTTTTGGTTCAAAACTCTATGATAATTTATGTCATTAAAACAAAAAATAAAATTCCCTTCTTCCCTTTTCTCACTGTTTGATTAAAGAAAAAGCCCTACACAGTCTCTGTGCCTTGCATCTCCCATCTGGATGCTCTGTTCCTCAGCTGATGTAAGCACTGGGGGTGCTGCTGAGAAACAGGGCACTGCCACTGAAAGAAGCTGTCCCTTCCCCCTCTCTGCCTCCTCATTTTCCTGACCACACTGCCCCCATCCCTCCTGCCAGCACAAATGCTCTGTGGCCATACAAGCCAGATCAGGGGACCAGCACCACTGAAATCTGAGAAGATGTTTAGTTTTCTGTCATATCTGGTCCCCTGTCCGGTTCATTGTACAGTCATACGAATAGTTGTGCTGATGAAAGGGAAGTGGTAGTGCAAAAATGGCAATGAGCTACCAGGGGTTTGTGGGGGAAGACTTCGTCATTTTGGTAACAGTGTTGGCTTAAAATACAAAGAACTAGTCACTGATTTAAATAAGGATGTAGACAAACAGTCATTTTGGAAAGAATTGCCTTGATGTGAAGCATCACCTCCAGCTGCTTATCATTTCTCAGCTGGAAAGCTGTTAAAACCAAGCTGTTTTGGTTACTCCTGAATGCCAATTTAGCTATGCAGTAGGTAATCACTGGCACAGTAGGCATGATACCTGCTGTTTTTCACAATGACTCTGACCAAAACTTTAGATGTGAAGTGGGCAATTCTTTATCATCTTTAGAGTCACATTGGTCTCCATATTTGCAGCAGTTCTTACAAATCATACTGATAGGAATGTCTGCTAAGGGGAGAATGAGGGAAAGCATGACTTCCTGCAGGTTAGGGGGTGGCTTGCCTCTGGGATTCTCCAGGAATCTCATCTCATCCCTGCATTATCGCTCCCAGAGTCCTGGGCAACGGCTGGTACCATGATTTTTCCATTTTTTTGAGGGTGATATTGCTGCTGCTGTTCATTCAGGCTCAGTCTGAAAACAGAGTGTTTATCAGATCCAAATTCTGTGCAGAACAGATTCAATCTTTAGGCTTGATGTGGCAAGTCACTTAAAAACTCAATGCTTCACCTGTGTCTTACTGGTGTTTGGCAGTTCATTACTCCCCAGTCTCAAACAGTCAGCCCAAGAGAATGCATTCATGGACACTTTAATATAAAGTCAGGGCTTAAATCCTTTAACTTAAGTTGTTGGACTCCAGTGAGCAGACAGGTTTCACTACCATTTTGACGTGGTGAGATAAACTTCAGCAGTAAATGAGGGGCGAAGGGGGAAATCAGCATTAGTAGGCAACTTGAATTATTTAAGACTGCTGGTATTTGGAATTTCTCACATTACACTTGCAAATCTTGTTATTCCTGATAAGTGAAGACAGATGTTTCTTTTTTCATATCTTCTTGCCTGAATATAGTTGTAAGTTTAGGATCTTTAATAACATCCTCAAAATCTTGAGTCCTCCTCCCACTGCAGCATGAGGTCTGGGGTGCTCTAGAGCTGGAGCTCCAGTGTCCTGTCATAGCTTATGCCAGTCCAGCACCATGCAAGGCTGCATCTAGAGCATAAGATACCAAAGGACAGGTTCTCCACGGCTGTAAAAAGGGTCTATGTTTCTCTGCAGAATATGGAGGTGAGTTGCTCTACATTCGGTACAACCCATATGTATCATGGTTTGCCTTCTAGCCCGTGCTCTCAGGACTCGGGTGAACATGGGGAGAGCTCAGCAGCACTTCCATCCTGTTGTCTGGCACAGAGTGGGGAGATGGTGGGGAAATCACAGCTGCACAAGCAGCCTCAAAATGGGTCCTGACAATTCCCTTCCAACTCAAACCATTCTATGATTCTATGTGATTCTACGAATTATTTGTATCCTCTTTTTCATTGAAAAATCTAGCAACTTCAGTATTGCTTTGCCCTTCATGTTGCCTTGTCCTGCGTCAACTAAGGGTTGTCCGTGTTCTGAACTGCCAATGATATACAGGTGTTATGATTAGATGGTTGAATGTATCTTTATAGCCTTTAAGTTTATGAAGTATCTAAAACTCAGATATATCTTAAAGGGCTAAAAATAATCAATGCCGACTGTTATTACATATGTAATTAAAACCACAATTAAGGCAATCAAAGGGTAACACAGTGACTGCTAAATGAAGTTTCAATGCAACCATACAGCAATACTTCTATCAGACTTATTCTATCATTTTTATAAATGCTTGTAAAGACACAAAGTATATTATCAATTATGTTTTGCAAAGCTGTCTGCAAATTCAGTTTTACTGAGAGGAAGTAATTAGTTACATTCTCAGTTTTGACTCTTAGGGTCTCTTGACATTAAAGAATTACACCAAAATGCTCCAAAGAGATGAACAACTCTTCATCGGTATTTCTATAATGCATGTCCTGGCTAGGGTAGTGAATTATGAAAGCAAGCCAAAGTTAATTCTGCATTACTTTAAAATACTGAGCTATAAACAAGGTTAGTTTAAGAACTGTTTCATAACCAACTCAACCTTCTTTGCTGAACAGACAGCAAATTTCAGAGAAGAGACCCCTGAAATTCCCTCCAGCTGCCTGTGTTTGCATGTGGGCATGTAATATTGTTACAAAATCTTATTTCCATTCAGAGTTTTTGTAAATAACTGGCTATTATTTTCTATTTGTAAGGATAAAGTAAAAGAATTGAAGTCAAAGGAAGTTTTGGGTGAGTGAGAACATGAAATTTGACCCTAGTATATGAGCTGAAAAGCACAAGTTAAATGCTAGTGGCTGCGGAAAACAGGAACGAAAAGAACAACCCCAAATGTTCAAAAACTACAAGGACAATGCAGAACAAAACTGGTTTTAAAAGTTGCTGTATAACCAAGAATATTAATGTGCTCCTTTGTACCACGCATGTCTTACAGGTATTATTGGTTTTGACCAAACAATAATCAAATCTTATAGAATTTCAGCATAACAAAAAGCATTAGAGAACACTGCTGGAGCTAACAGCCTTATTCAACACAAGGAGGTGGTAACAAAACAGGGGCTTTATTGCAGTTTTTATTGACTGTGCATTCTTGCTAGCTATTTTTCTCCATAATTCCTCCATATCATAGTTCTGGTATTGTATGGTTGAAGGGCACCCTTATGTCTTTTGAAAGCAACAGCACTAATAAATTGTTGGGTTCCATGGACTCCCAAACAAGAAAATAAACTATCTTCTTGTACCTGCCTGCTGGATCCTCTCCTGGCAGAAGACCAGCTCTTATTTTATAAATATTGTTTAAAATACAATGTGTAATTGCTCCGGTGAAATTTCCCTTGTTACTGCCACCTGTCAATCAGTAAAAATGTTTCACATTCAGCTCTTGCTGAAGCAAGTGATGCAGCCATGCTCTGCTCTGCTAGTTTCGGACAAAGCTGTGTTAGAGAAGGGAGCAAAGGACTGGAAGCGTTGTGCTACCCCTGTACTACACGGAGGTAACAGTTCTTAATAAAATACTACCATCATGGGCTATTTTTGATTACAGGTGAGACTTTGGACTGTAGCATGGCAACACTGAACTAAAACCATTGCACAGATAAGACTTTACATTGCTGTGTTAAGCAAATCCCTGGGACTGTCCCTATGACCATGTCTCACGCCCCACATGGAACTGTTTTTATTCCCATTGCTCCAGTTTGTCTCCTCACCGTTCCTGGACTACAGACTCTCGCAGCCTGACTGCAGGCTCAGTGCCTGCTCAGAAAGGGCCAGTCTGTTTTCTGCTGCTTGGTCTGAGTCAGTGGTGATTGCACATTGTAGCTGATGAGGAATAAAATGGCCTCACTCTTGCCTATATATGCAACCTTGGTGTCAAGACATCTTGTCTGTATGCTGGTAATTGCTAGGCAAAATTGATGGTTTCTGCCTTGCAAACACCTGCCTAGGACCCCAAGACACCTCTAGGGACGTACATTTGGATGCCATTGGTCTGCAGGAAGAGAAGAGAAAGGAAGGCTGCTATAAGACAGACTGGGGCAGTTCCCAAGGCCAGGAACAGATAAACTGCTTGAAGGGACGTTGTGGTCAGCCTAGCCCAGTTTGGCCAGGAGCAGTATGAAGTTGCTGGTTTTAATTTGCTGACAGCAGTCTATGTAGATCCCCTCATTTCATACCCACCATGGTACGTTCACTGTATAGAGAACCTGGATATGTCTCTCAGAATTAGGGATTTTATGCCACAATAATTGTCCAGGAGTTGAGTGTGTAACACCTTCAAGTGGTGGTGAATTGGTTCACCTTGGTGTGAAATCACGGCTATTGATAACAGCTTTTCCATGGGGATAGATTTCCTCCATTACTTTTGTTTGAAAAGTTCAATCTACACTAAAATAATCTGTATCGGAGCAAATTTAATCTTTCGGTGGCAGAAACTGTATCTGGTGCCCTGATAATTACACTACTGGGTAAATAGAGAGAGAGAAGATCTAACTTTTAAAATATTCCCAGAGGAATATTTAAATATTCCCAGAGGAGAGCTTTCTTTTAAATTATGCTCCTCCAATAAAAGGAATATAAACTGTTGCTTGAAAGAACGGAGATTAGTTCTATAGCTGTATCATTGGCTATGGTTAAAGCTACACATGAAGCAATAGTTTCAGTTACATCTATTCCTAACATACATGGGGGTCATGGGAACTGATCCAGTAGACTGGTAAAAGAAAATGTTAACTAAGCCATCAGTCAACTTGCTAAAGCTTTGATGTGGGACACTTGTCAGTTATCCCTTCTATGACTGAAGTTTTCCTAATTCTATGCAAAATTATGCATTAACTGCTTTTGCTATAATCACAGTGGGCTGCTGTTATTAATTTATTTATTTATATGCACACTAAGACATCAACTACAGTCAAAACCAAAATAATTCATTACTAGGTCAGACTTCCTAATGCTCCTGCATTTTATAGCTTTGAGTTACTAGTTTATCAGAAATTGTGATTCACCTTTAGCCCAAGGACAGCATATTTAATTGACATTTCACAAACCTTCTCCCACAATTCTGTATGTGGAAAAGATTGTACACATATAATATATAATGTCAGCCCCCAAATATTCCTTATGTTAAAATCAGCTGAAGGATTACATTTATTTCAAATAAAAAAAAAACCCAACAAACCAACTCTGTAAAACCCTGATGGCTACTTCAGAAAATAAACTTGAGTCATAGAATCACAGAATACCCTGAGTTGGAAGGGACCCATGAGTATCATCAAGTCCAACTCCCAACTCCACACAGGGCAAGCTAAAAGTTAAACCACATATTTAACAAGTGTTGTCCAAATGCTTCTTGGACACCAGAGGTTGGGACCATGACCCCAGGGGGGCTTGTTTCAGTCTTGCAAAGAAGTAGACATTAAAATAAGATGATCTGAAATTTGGCAAGATGGCAGTTTTGGTATTTAAGACGTGCCTTTTCCATCTCAATAACAAAGAGCCTGTATTGGCAAAGTTATAGATTGCCTACAAATCTCTGGGGGCTGACTAGATACCAACTCCTGCTGGAAAGCTTTCTCTGCAGTTGTCAACTTCAGAGTGCTTTCAGCACTCTAAATTTGAGGGTACATCACCCTCAAAATGGGCCTTATATAGAGCAATACACCACTGGTCTCCTTGTCTTTTGGGAAGAGGTGATGATTTATTCTTTTGAACAAACTTGTAGCAATGGTCTTTACAAAGCTGTCACTACAGTGTTTGCTTATCAAAGTCATGTCTGCCCTGCAATGTGGGACCACAGGAAAAAATCCAACACAGTCTTCCAAGAATGAAAAGAAAAAAGTGACCCTCCAGCAATCAGTTGCTCTTTGTTTATTATTATGTGGGGCTGAACTAGTCTTTATTTGACAGACACTTCTGTCTGCCTGTGGTTTGGAAAAAGGTACTGAGATACTGCAGTACAGAGATGATGCCAGGATCAGCATGGAGTCTGATAAAAGTCACTTAAAAACTAGACCCTCCCTGTTATGCAAAGCTCTGAGAAGATTACAGACAAGACTCCTTGGTCTCCCAGATTTCTGGATGGTTCTCATTTTTCAGATGGGAATCTGGTCAGATTTGGTTTTTGTTACAAATATTCTGTTTAACTTTTTATGACAGACAGTGAGTCTTTTTTACTCGTAACTTGAATATTGCTTATGTCACGGAGGGATCATTCTTGCCTGTGCATTTGAAGATTTTCTGTACCTAACTAGATCACCAGGCAGAAAACATTTCTTTCTTGTTCTACACTTATTCTTGCATATGGGGAGTGTGATGTATGGCTGTTCTGTAGGCACAACAGTGACCACTTTTTCCTGCCTGCCCCATGTACAGTGCAGACTTTGAATTGTGATAATTATTGTATTTATCTTAAAACTTGCTCAATGCTCTTTGAAGACTGCACAGAAAGTTACAGAGTACATTGTAAATCTCTGTGAAATCATCTGGTGAGAGGCTTTTCAGGTTTTGTAGCAAAGAAGCAGAGCATTTCAGGAGGACAACTGGATGGCTTCGTGTGTATGTGGGGGGCAGAGGCATCTCAAACAAAACTCAGCAATTACAGCTTTCTGCTTATTGAATTGCCTAAGTGTGCACAAATAATAAGGCATTGGTAAGGTGACAGGCTCAGGTCACCGCACCCTCTAAGAATTTCAAAAGTTGTTGTAACGCCATTCATGTCACTGCAAAATTTGTGCAAGCCTGCAGGGGGTACAAAATGTAACTTTGGTATATAAAAGTACTCTGTTGTAGCTCCAGTATTAGAAGGAGAGTTGCTATGTTTTTCATTTCAGAACAGGTATCTCTGGCCTTTCAAACGCAAAGGATGTTGGGTGGGACCATGCTGGTGAATCATGTCAGTGTGTACCTCACTGTGTTCCCTTTAGGCCTTTTGAAATAGGCATTTGTTCTGATTCTTCATCAGTGAGGTCTCTTCTGACATAAGGACTGCCTGCAGAGGTATCAAAATGTAACTGCTAAACGCTTCTCCCTCCCACCTCACTGCCTGACTTTGGGATGGTAGCATGACCCTTTTCAAGCACCCAGAACCTGCCAAATGATAGAGGAAGAGTGTAAAAAGAGGAAAATTTGGTGAGCTACGAAAAGATTGGATAGCACAGAAGTGGCTGAGGATTCTTGAGGCTGAGGAGGATAAGAGCAGGGAGAACCATGACAATATCTCTCGACTTCAGTAAAGCATTTGACACCG
>NW_010118520.1:4323-4662 GCF_000699245.1 Pterocles gutturalis | reverse complement strand
TGCAACAGTTGCCCCACGTACATGTGGCAGTCCCCTGCCCTGCATCTACCCGCACAACAGTCATCCCCACATATCCCCCAACAGCCGTCCCTGCAACAGCCCTGCTACACATGTCCCCCTGTGACAGTTGTCCCCATGCATCCCCCTGCTGTTGTCCCTTTGCCTCCACGTCCCAAGAGCCATCCCTACAACAGCCCCTGCCACACGTGTCCCCCTGTGACAGTTGTCCCCGTGCATCCCCCTGCTGTTATCCCTTTGACAGTTGCCTCCACATCAGTCACCCACACACCCCCCCAACAGCCGCCCCTGGGACAGTCACCCACATGGTGGTCACTCCCC
>NW_010118520.1:3724-4214 GCF_000699245.1 Pterocles gutturalis | reverse complement strand
TGCAGTGTGGGGGTGACAGTGACAGGTCCCCACATCCTGCGATGTCCCCCCTGCAGCACTGAAGGCCTTGGAGAGCTCAAGCCAGCGGGTGCTGCAGGGTCTGGTGTTCCTGGTGGGCAACGGGTTGGGGCTGGCACTGGCCCTCTACAAGTGCCAGGCCATGGGGCTGCTGCCTACCCACCCTTCCGACTGGCTGGCCTTCATCGCCCCCCCACAGGTGCGCCCAGATGCGGGGAGGGATCACCCTGCCCCCACTGCCCTGATGCCAGGGTTCCCCCTGGCCTGGACACCGTGGACCCCCCACTCACCCCCTTTTTTTTCTCTTCCCTCGGCAGCGGATGGAGTTCACTGGGGGGGGCCTGATCCTGTAACCCACTGCATCCACCTGACAATAAAGGCAATGGCAGGCTGGTGACTTTATTTTTGGGGGGAATTCTGAAGGTTTGGGGGCTCAGCCCTAGGAGGAACCGAGACGGGTCAGAGCAAAAAC
>NW_010118520.1:0-3516 GCF_000699245.1 Pterocles gutturalis | reverse complement strand
TGGAGCTGCCCCCAGAGTGTCAGGGCCCATACTGGGAGCTTTAGGGTGCATACTGGGAACACTGAGAGTGTGCTGCAAGCCTTGGGACCCATACTGGGATTGTACTCTGAGAGCTGCAGCCCAGGCCCCCTGCAGAGGCAGCTCCTGCCTGCATACTGGGAACACTGAGAGTGTGCTGCGAGTCTTGGGGCCCATACTGGGATTGCACTCTGAGAGCTGCAGCCCAGGCTGGCACTGTACTGGGAACACTGGGGCTCATACTAGGATCTTGGTTTAACTGTAGCTCATGCTGGCATCATACTGGGAGCACTGGGGTCCATACTGGGATCAAACTCACAGCTGTGGCTCAGGCTGGCATTGTACTTAGTGCTGGGCCCACACTGGGAGTGTTGGCGCCTTACTGGGATCCTGCTTGAAGAGCTGTGACCCAGACTGGCATTGCACTGGGAGCATTGGTGTTATACAGGAAGCACAGGGCCCGTAGTGGAAGTGGGGCAGCCCATACTGGGATCATGCCTGAAGACCTGTGCCTTAGACTGGCATCATACTGGGACCACTGATGCTATACTGGGATCATACTCTGAGAGCGGTGGCCCAGACTGGCATTGTACTGGGAGCACTGGAGCTCATACTAGAGCACTGGGCCCATGCTGGGGTCATGCCTGAAGACCAGTGGCTCAGGCTGGCATTTTACTGGGAGTGCTGGGCCCATACTGGAATGGTGGTGGGTGAGCCAGGGTGATGTGTGCAGTACTGGGAGGTACTGGGCCATACTGGTACACTCAGGGGGTTCCCTATGACCCACATTACGAGCACCAGCCCGTCTGTCAGCATCTCCAGGTCTGACCCATGGCAAGGGCCTGACCCACGGCTAACCCATGGCTACTCCCCAGGTGCCACCCACTACCCTGTAACTGCCCCCAGTTTCCTCCACCTGCCCAATAACTACCCGACAATACTCTTGTCTCCCAACTGCCCCAAAACTGCCCCCTCAAGTGTCCCATAAGTGGCCCCCAATTTGCTCCCCAGCTGTCCCATAGCTGCCCTCCTTGCCCCATAACCTCTTCAGATTCCCCCCAATGCCCCATTTTTGCTTTTTTGCCCCATTTTGGCCTCATTCTGCTTCAGTTTTCCCTGGGTTCACCCCATTTTTTTCCCAGTTGGCCCCGTTTTTGCTCTTTTGCCCCATTATTGCCTATTTTCACCCTATTTCCTCCTATTTCTTCTTGGTGTTGCCCCACTTTTTCCTGGTTCCCCCCCACTTTATCGAGCCTGGTCTGGAGAACTGCCAAGGACAGGACTGCTGACCTTCTCTGGACAACCTCTTCAACTGCCTGACTGTCCTCACATGGAAGCAGCATTTCCTTACGCCCGCTCACAGTCTCACTGTTCAATTCACACTGCTGCCTCGCCTCCTTCTGCCACTGTGCTTACACAGGTACCGCACCCTCAGCCACGGGCACAGCAAACGGAACAGATTCTGCCCTCAGCCGAGCAAGCGAGCGACAGGAAACTGCGCACAGTGCCTCTGCTGCAGGTGGCTCTGACAGTGCTCCCCTAACACCTCGTGAAAGTTACTTCAAGGGGTTAAGTACAAACGTGAGAAACATTCAAGTCTGTCTGGAGATCTGGTGTGCAGCTGATCAAAGGATATCAAGTCAAATCCTACATAGATCTTCCAGGCAAACAGAAGTAATATAAAATGGCTGAAATTCCAAGTGCAGCTTTGGCAACTCAGCTAGGGGTCATCTTAAACCAATGCTTACTAGTAAGCAACAGCCCCAAAGCTTACGAAATCCCTTTCAGAGGAAAATCACAACCCTCGTCACAAAGCGAGCTGCTTCTCTAAGCAAAACCCCGTTTTGCCATCGGCTTAAGGTGTATGAGGTAAGAATATTGCAGGTGACCTCTGAGTAAAGTAACACTCCTGAGCTAACGGAATACAGCGATTTGTTGTGGCAAGAAGAGCTCCATTCAAGATATGACAAAACACCACAAGTACTGGCATGAGGCAGTGTCAGGCATGGCAATAAGTCTGCCATGACTAAAACCGAGTTACTAGCTCACAGAAGTGTGGTGGTCCTGCTTTACTTTGCATACGCTCAGGATCCACTGAAGGGAAAACAGGCACAAGCCCCCTGGACAAAGCTGTGCTGCCCTTCTCCCTTTTATTTCTCTGAGTCTTAGCTACACATTCACATCTCACGGCTGAGTTGCTGCACATTTAGCAACCTGAAAAACACGAGTGCTTTCTCTTTTTCACTCTCCTTTGCTTTTACTCAATACTAGTTGATTTTAAAGGTGGAGAGTGAGCTTAAGAGAAGAGCCAGGTAAATAATACCAGATGATCTCTAGTGTAGGTGTGTGGGAACCTTTTTAGAAGAAAATGGTCGTATAGTTGATTTGTACTAAAGAAGAAAAAAACATCAGCAAGGAATGAGGATGTAGGCAATTATGCAGAATGTGAGATAAGGAAGAACTGAAGGTAAATAATCAGCATGACTAAGTAACTTTAAGGGTCCTGTTCCCAGGACTAAAGCTAGCCAATAGTAACTTTGTTGTTAAGAATTTAGAATCATTGTATCCAGTTAGTAACTGACAAATCTGCAAGAGCTCTGTATAAGTGTGTGTAATCAAGGCAAAATAAATGGCTACAGCATGATCATACTGGTCTGCGTCTGAGTCCCTACCAGCAGCATAGGTGATGGATTATTACAAATAAATCACTATCAGAGTTAAGTGACACAACTGCTCCTCCATTTATTTCAAATCAAACTGCTTGTGAACTGGATTCATTAAAGACTTTGTCTTTCATAGAGAGGTTCGGTAAGGTTGACAGCCATAGCACGTGGTGGTTTAGAGGTAGCTGCATAACAAAGCAACTTGCTAGCGCTTAATACTTTGTACAACATGGAGATGGACATTGTTTTAAACAGTACAAGGAATGCTCCATCACAAGGCGTTGCTGGATGACACGAGGGAGTGTTCTGTGACCAGAATCCACCTGCAGGCACAACAGACAATCTTCCCTATGCCCCCAGCTAGGCTACCGTTCTCAGGTCAGATACGCTGCGGTGAAACATTTTAGAAACATTTAGTACTGGGTGCCTGCCTCTGGAACAACGTTTAATTAACAAAGAGGGGAAAGCAGCTACAGTCCGTTTTACGTTTCCATATACCGAGTCTTCTGAAGTGTTCATATACTGTCCAGCTTCTTCAGAATGAAAGGAGCTGAAAAGAGAAAGCAACACGAACTTAGCAGAAGATAATGTGCCTGCAGTGACTGTGATGAAACCACAGCACGTTCATGTGGCACCTAAAATATCCACACCCCAGGCGGAGTCCCCCTCCCACGCTGTCCTTCCCTTCCCGGCGGATTGCTTTACCGGGGAGGCAGCAGGGCTCGGGGGGATCGGGCACGATTCAGGGGAGGGATTGCAAAGTCCGGGGCCTCTTCTCGACACCACCTGGAGGGGGGGATCACCCGAACGGGACCTTTCGCTGGCAGAACACCAG
>NW_010118519.1:29350-38767 GCF_000699245.1 Pterocles gutturalis | reverse complement strand
TAATATATAAATATATAATACATATAATGTATTTAATGGCATAATTTTATATTAAATACATCATATTTGTTGTACATTTTTCTGTTAGTCAGAGGACTGCCTTATTATTATTTTTAAATTCTGTGTGATATTTTAATAAAGCAACCTGAGTGTTTTTGGGTGCATTTGAGGAAAGCCTATGAAAACAGAGTATGCAGTTAAAACTAACCGATTTATAACCCAGAGGAAGTTCCAGTGGTTGAGTTGCTGGGTTTGCCTTGGGCCGTGTACTGGAATTAGGCAGGGAGGCCCCTGGGCAGCTGCCCGTGCTCTTCCTCGAAATGCCCGTGTTTGCTTGTTGTATTGCACCCACCCACCGGGATCGCCCCGTAGAGACTTACAGTTGCCACCAGATCAGCATGACAAGCTGGGTGTTCTCACAGCCCCTTTGAGGATGTGGCAATTTTAGGCAAATATTGCCTAATTCTGCTAGCAAATGGTGAAAAGGTAACAGGAGGCGGAAGTGCGGAGCCAAGCCGCGGAGGAACAGGGTCTGGTGTTTGAAGCTCCCACCTGGGACGTGCCCACATCACCCGTTGCCCAAGGAAACAGTGGCTTGAGTTTTCATTGCCCACTCTGCTTCTCGCATAGACGGGAAGTAGCTGAAGCATTTTCTTACTCATGCTAGCAAGAACTGAAACTAAAAGTAGTGCAAGGCAGAACTTTCCTGAATGACACAAAACTGGACTTCCTTTAGAAATATGGAAATACCTATATTGTCTTTGTGTGGAAGAGGAAGTAGGGTATTATGCTATGCTTGTAATGCGTACTTTAAAATCCAGAAGTCTCTTGTTTATCATGTATATTTTATATTGAATCTAAGCAGTATTTACCTTTTAATGGATTTGAATTTTAAGATCTTGCATTGGTGCCCTATGCTGGTATTCACAGAAATACTTTTATGTACTACCATTATTGTAGATTATTATGATTTAAAATTTATTTGCCAAATAATTATATTTAAGTATTTTTTAAAGGAGAAAAATGCTCTGAAAATATTACTGCTAAGGCACTAACAATATAATCTCTCCAATGCTGTAGTGTAATTAGAAGACTGTAGCATTTAGAAGCCTCATCCAGTTACTTGTGCCCCATGGTAGGAGCTGTGCAAATACAGGCAAAAAGGCAGTCCTTGGTCCCAGAGAACTTATGAGATAGAAAATGGGACACTATTTGTGAACATAGAAATTGTTTTTTAATGAAGTACCTCCAAATGTTAATACAAGTAGAAAATCCATTATAAACTATATTGGTGTCACGGTTCTTGTTTCATTTATGTCTCTATAGTTTAACTGCAGTTAACTGTTACCAGCTGAGCTGCTAGAATTAAGGGTTTGTGCTTCTATACTGTTGCAAAACAGCAGTTGCCGGTTTGCAGATCTTTCCTAAAATTAGCTGGTTTATAATAGAAACTGCTGCAATAGTTTTTGTATTTGAATAAGATAGCAATTTATTTGAATGATGTGATTCTTTTACTTTTTTTTTTTTTCCTTTGAAGATATGTTTATGTTACAATCAGTCAGGGATGTTTGTGATACCATCTGTCAGAGATAGCCCAGTAGAAAGCTGAAGCAGCCACTGCATTACTGTGGTTCATGAAATAAAGCCTAGATCCCAGCTGAACAGACTTTGTTTCCTGTTTTTCCCTTGTTCCCTTCCTTGCAGGCGGAGCTGGGTAAACATTACCTTTACTCTTCAAGGCTGCTCCCTTTGATCTTTTAATACACTTGGAAGTTGTTTTTAGCTGTGCTTTTCTGCATTAAGTGCTGAAGAACAGCTATTCTCAAGGCAGCACTTTAACCAGCCCCAGTGTACCTCTGCGCTCACTGAATGCCCGTGGTGCTGTGATGCTTTTAGCATAGACTCGGTGCATGGGTCGGACGTGAGCGGTGTCTTGCTGTGCCGCAGGCTCCGGATGTCATGGGGTTTCCCTCCCCAAGCACAGTGCCATACACAGCAAAAACTCAGTTTGGGTCAAAGTGAGTAATTCTCAGGCATAAGAGGAGATGGAGCATTAAATCAAGCCAGTGGTTGGTAAACGTGTAATAGGACTTCTCTTGGTGAGCTGTCACCATCTAGTCAGGACCGGTGATGTGATTGATGCAAGGTAGTAGTGTTGAATGGATGGGGACCAGAGCATAGTATAGTAAGGGCAAAGGCTATATTCCCAGAAACTTTTGCAGGGCTCACACTGGTGCTGCTGCACATTAATCTCTTACAGAATAGCTTTTTCCACACTGAGAGGGTCATGGCAGTCATAATTTTGAAGTTCCCTGTGCCCTGTTCCCAGTTAAGCAGCCCTAAAGCCTATCTCCTAGATGCTTCTCTCCTTTCTTCCCCTGGCTGCTTGTTGCCCCCACCATACAGCACTGTTGCCTTTGGCCTGAGGGGCTGCATCTGCTGGTGGTACCAAATGTGCAAGCTGTGCTGTGGTGTTCCCCTCCATCTGCCCTTCTGAGGGTCCTCTGATCCTGTGGAGTGAAAGATGCTGTCAAGAATATTGATACAGAAGTGGGGCCTTTCTGACTGTAAAGGGCTGAATCAGTGTTTCAGCCTTATTTTAGTCAGTTTTTGCTCAGTACGTTTCCTAATGGCAACCATTTTGGGTAGCTGCAACTTTCTCTGCTTTTATCATGCAATTTTGTAGTTTTTCCATACGAACAAGAAGGAAGGGCTTCTCTGCCAAGCTTATTTTAAAACAAAACAAAACCCCACTAAAATCCCAAAGTAAAAATATTTTGAGCATTTTCTCAGCAGCATGGACTGCGGGAGGCATCCCTTGCCTCTTGGGAGTAGGTAGGCTGGATAGGACATGTGACAAATTTGGAGTATCATGTCTCTGCAATGTATCACATGAATCTTCCATGCATGTGGTATGTAGTATGTGTAAGCTTTTGGCTTTTGTAAGCAGAGAAGTATAAGAGATCTGGTTAACTTAGGAGATTGTGGTGTTTGTTTTTTTTAAATTTTTCTTCTTGTTAAACGTTTTGCATCTTTTTGTTATCTTGAATAACTTGGCAACTTTTTTTGTTCTTCTGATTCTAAAAGTACTTAAGAGGAAAGCTCAGCTATGGGTGCTACAGGAATTTTGTGGCTTCCTGGCAGAATAACTCTTGGAATAGAGAAGCAAATCATGCTGTAGTTGCTTGTTGACTATGGGGAATTACATGTACAAGTCTGATGCATAATATTTGGCTCTGGTTCTTTGTATTTCTAGCATTCCTTGCTAAGTCTCTACACCCTGCTTAAGAATAGAAACGCCTTTCGTCAGCATTCTTCTTCCCTAGCTTGGAGGAAAAAAAAAAACCCAAAAGAATCCTTGATTAACGTATATGATTACAAAACGTTCATGTTTTGTGCATATATAGGTATTGAAGAACAGGAAAGCAAAAAAAAAAAAAAAGGTTGTCATGTCACTTCAGTGGTGGCTGCAGGAGCAGTCACTCCAGTCACAGAGAGCAGTCTGCTATCACGATTTCCTTGTCAGCAGAAGCTGTAACTTAATCACACCCTTGGTCAACAGCTCTCTGTTCTTTTAAAATCAAGAGTCTGTGGGAGGGGAAGAACAAGCAGAAAGACTGCAAAGACAGCTTGGAGCTGAAACCCTTTGCAACAGCCCTAGCACAGGCCTATCCTTGTGGTGGGAGGTGCTGTGGATGGAGCAGGGTCTCCTGAGCAATCCCTCCCTCCCTGCTGTGCGTAGCACCAAGATGCTGCCTGTGCAGTGTCCATCAGCTTGGGTGTGGGTTTGTTGCCTGGATGTGGGTGACCGGTACCTTTCAAGGGGGCTGTCCAAGGGAATCCAAGACATCTGTCTGAGGCTGACGTACTCACACAAGACCTACAGTTGATCCACCCTCTTCTTGGGCAGCAGCTGAAGAGTAAGTCAGACACTTTATGGGCCTCCACAAAAACACTGAATGTTTATGTTTACCTATCTGAGTCCTACTTGTCCGGATTACTCCAGGGCAGGGGGATCAGTGGGAGATTAATGGAACGTAATCCAAGAACCTAGTCACAGATGGTCTGGCATTTCCACTGTGTTCCTCCAGTGGTCCTCTTTCAACTTGGAAAACTTCAAAAAAGTATTTATTTTCTTGAGATCTAATCCTTAAATGCCCTCAGGGCTTCTGGTCCCAAAATCCAGTTTCCTTTTGGACTTGTCTGGGCATGGTGTATATGCATATACTTGTTCCCCACTATGCTTGTTCCTTTGGTACTTAGAAGGTGGCCCCATAAAAATTCTTGCTTGTTTTCCTCTGTTCTGCCAAAAGCCTATCCTTAAACAGAGTTTGCCTTGGGATTGACACTATGCAGGTGTTGCTCAGGGTGTCCATACACCGGCTTTGTACACTGTCTCCCTGGCACCTCAGCACAAGTTATTTCAAAATGTCTCCCAGTATGGTGATGAATTAATCAATAGACCTGAACCTTGCAGAAACCTTTACAACTCAGCATAACCTGTGGGCTTGGCCCAAAAGGAAGGACTTGATCAGTTTGAAAGGAGTTTCTCTTTGCTCCAGCATCTTCATGTGATTGACATTATGGATTGACACAGAGTTGTTTAGCAGGATGCATACTGATGAGTTTCATGTGGCTGAGAATGAATAAACCAACAATGATTTTGTTACAGGATCTTCTTTCTGGTAACTCTTGTGTGTAAAGAAAACACAATTTACTTTCCATACTGGCTTTTTGTGGTATGCAGGAATTCCTGTTTCTTGGTATTTAAAGGATTTGTGCGTTAAGAAAATGACTTATTCTTCTCCCTTTCCTCTCTACCAGAGCTGTCTAGGAAAAGAGGCTCACTTATATGCATCCTATGCCTCTAAGCAAAATGGATATTTTACTCCTGGAACAAAGCATCTATGTTACTGTGTAGTTGGCAATGAGTAATATACCCAACGTGTGGGTGCGTGTGGACGGGTGCCTGTGTGTATGGGTGTGGCCAACACATCCTTCAAGTTCAAGTTGCAGCCCCTCCTTTCCCTCAGGGAAGCCCCAGTTGCTCGCCTAGCTTGCTCCGTGTGTAAGACAACAGTCACTGGGTTATAAAACTTTGTGCCTTCTAATGCTCTCATAATTTTAATTGCATAATGGGGATGTGTGGTTTTAAATTAGTCATAACTTTGGTACCTATTTTAATGAGATCTTCAGCTGTCTTCCCAGAGGGGAAGGCTTTGTTTTCTCAAGAGCAGTGTGCCTCTTCCCAGAAGAAATGAATTTTCTGCTAATGAGGCATGAGAAGGCGAGGTGGTAAGTGGAGTGTTGGTGAATGTTTACAGGGAGAAGAGAAATAGTTGTGACTCTCGGGCACTGTAGAGCATTTTGATAATGTGGCAGCCTATGATGTGCTGGGCATTCACATGTATAAATAGTCGCGTCGGTACGTAGTGTCATTGCAATCGTGCTTGCTTTGAGAACAGCTAAATGAGCCTTGTCTCTCATGGCATGGAGCAACACAGCCCCAGAATACCCTCTTGTGTCTTTGGATGTGAAACAGTGAGACCAGCGTTTAACAGCTGTGACACCAGTTGGTCTGCTCCTTAAGAATTTATGACTACATAACGTTCATTATGTCTGTCTGGTCAGGGTGAGGAGTGGTTGTGGTATGACTGTTTGGAGTTGAATCAACAGGGTTGTTGGGGAGACAGGAAGGCAAATCCCTCATTCTAGATATGATAAAGCCCCTTGTCTCTCCCTCTCTGTGTGGATGTTGGGGAAAACAGTCAGGTGGCTGCCTTAACCAATCCCTCCATCTCCTAGACCACAAAACTGAGTTTGTGCAGGGAGATCCAAGAATCGGAGGGGATTTATAGCAAAAATATCCCTTTGAGGATTTTATGAAGAACTGTGCGACACACACAAATATTTGTGCAGAAACAAAACCTTCCTGCGCTTCTTCTCATCTGCAAGGAAGCTTTCTGACTGCTGTTTCACTCATCATCACGGATGGATTTG
The DNA here is from genome assembly GCF_000699245.1 of Pterocles gutturalis. Taxonomy (NCBI): domain Eukaryota; kingdom Metazoa; phylum Chordata; class Aves; order Pterocliformes; family Pteroclidae; genus Pterocles; species Pterocles gutturalis. The sequence continues at coordinate 32,767 of NW_010118519.1, read as the reverse complement.
GAAGGAAGATCTGTTCGACTTGCTGGTGGGGAGAAGGATGCCTGTACTGGGTGTGTAGTCCCAGGCTGAACCTTACAGTAGAGATTCAAGATTCTCTGGTAGCTGAGGTCTTTCCAGTGAGCTTTTTCACAGCTAAATCACAGGGTTTTAATGCAAACCCTGGTAATTAGGTGTTAATAGTTCAGGTCAGCTTGCAAAGAAAGTGTCTTGACTTTCTCAGGGAAACTACCCTTCAGTACATGCACCAAATCTTGTAACTAATAAGAAAACATAAAGGCAGGCTTCAGTCAACAGACAGATTTTGCCTTCCTTTTTGCCATTCCATATTTGAATTTAAATACAAGATTTGAAAACTAATATGCTGTGCTTTAGCATATGGGTATGAGCAATGATTTTATTTCAAAAATGATTCTTCCATATTCTCCAGGCTTTTCAGAGCCAGAGATCTCTGTGTGCAAGGCATATTTTGCATGTTAAATCTTTTATTAGAGTAACATATTTTTTCTGCCTGGAAAAAAATATGGCTTTGATATGTACAGCCACTGAAATTTAGTTGAAGAAGGGCTTGCAAACCTGAGGGTTTATTTCTTTTTTTCAAGTATACTTCTGATCTCTCATAAAAGGCACTATCTCTGCGTACAGCACTGTCTTGCCTGTGCTCTTAGGCCATGACAGCGATGACCACTAGCATGTTTCTGAACACTGCAGAATTATTTTATCCATCTGAGCATGACTAGAGCTTCCATCATTCTAACCTTGGATGTTAACTGACTTGTCCTAGATATGTGAAATATGAGTCTGTTGACAGCGTGGAAAGTGATGACTGGGTTCGGTGTATATAATTACCCATTCACTGGATTTCTAGCAAAGTATAATTCTAAAGAGTGCTGTCTTTTCACCATAAGCTCAGCTAAACTAGACAACTTTCAAACCTCAATCAGCCCTATATTCTCTTTAATGCAGATGAAATTCTGGCTTTCAGCAGTCAGTTAATAGCTAGCTCTTACAGTTACAAAAGTTGTGTTGTTTTTAAGCTAGATAACAATGATACTCCTTCCTGTTCTCCTGCAAGACCAATAAACCAGACTGTGTCAAGGACAACACTATCCTTATAGAATGCTTTCCAAGTATGTAAAACACTTGCCTGTATATAAAGTGATTTTGAGTGCAGGATTTGAAACTTGCCTATAAAGCGGAATGTGTTGTCAGTAATGGTTATTGCCATCTCTATTGCCCATAGTGACCTGCATCAGTTCTGCAGAAGAGTTACTGGCAGTGACCAGGTAGGCTGGATACCCGCAGCAAGGCTTTAATCTATGGGCTTCCAGACGCAAAGGTTGTGCAGTAACTTCTGCTCCTGCCTCATCTGGGCTGTTCATTTCACCGAATTGCCTTGGTTGGTGATTTAGTTCTGAGGTGCATGTGTAGCCCTGGACTGAAAAGCCATCGTCCCCACAGCATTGTTGTGTTTCTGCAGAATAGTGGAGCTGGAAAGGATCTCTTGGTGGTTGTCAGGTCCCAGAAGCTACATGATAGATGTCTATTATAGATTTACTTGTAGTACCACAAAGTTGGATTTCAGATATGTTCATACATAATGTGTAGGTTTCAACTGGGTTAGCTAAAGGTGTGATTATATAAATAGACACTATTCCATTTTAAGACTGGATTTTGCTTTTTCTTGACCTGAAGTAAATATATTTAAATGAACCTGGAATAAGCCTTACTTAACACAAAGCAGTTTCATCTTGGACAGTTGTTTTCCCACAGACATGTAACACAGTCTGAACTGAGGAGGTTTAAAATTAGTTTAACTCTGTGCATTTTTCTCATTTAGGCAGTGCCTGCTCCGCGGGTGGGAAGTCTTTCTACTGCTAAAGGCAGAAAAAGTCCTTCAGACAACTTAGTGGTCTAGTTGAATTAATTGTTAGAAAAATGCCGTGTGGGTTTGGGCACTGTGAAAATAAGCTGTGCGTCACATTTTCCTGCAAGCATGAAGTTTTCTACCTTTGCTCCTCTTGCTGCTTGACCTCCAGCCAGTGTTTGTTCCAGGCTGGTCGGCAACTCCTTTGACTTGGCTATGGTGGCAGAGCAGTCAAACCCAAGTGCTGCTTTTCTTCTCTTCCTCCCATTTTTGTGTGTTTGTCATATCTCCCGCTGTTCTCTCACAATTTCTGAAAGGAGTCTTCCACACCAGAAGTCTGCCTCCTGTGCAGAGACTTGGCCAAGGGCTGATGGCAGTCTTATGAAGTCATGGTGCAACAGCGGGGTCCATAATTGGGGTGAATGTACCCACAATCACATCATTAACATTAACATTTAGTGGGCTGAAAAGAAATGGGAAGCAGAAGATATAGTGGATATGGATAAATCACGGATTTTCAGTATGATTTTTTTTTTATTGGTCAGTCTCATGAAAAGTTCCCCTTGCCAAATGCTGTTTGCTCTTCGGAATTGTCTGCTTTAGTGATGAGTAACACTATTTAGAAGCTATTTACTTCCAAAATACTGTTCTCACAACATTGGCACAGGCTAGCTCAGAAGGAGAACAAAGCCTATTGAACAAGCAATCTGCCCAGTTGAATTCACAGTTAATACATTCTTAAATGGTTTATTTAACTGTTGACAGATCCAGCTCATAAACTAGTGAAGTATAGGGATGCAGCTACACAGATGCAACACCAGTAAGATTTTTGCAGTAACAGTGGGCCATCTGATGCATTCACTCTTTGGGCTCTCTTCCCCTGAAGAATTGCCGTTGTGTGTGAGACTGGATGTCTGATCCAGCTGGACCGTTGTAATCATCCCTCAGGGCCTTGGCCAACTTGATCAAAATGCTTGGTGAGAATACTGCATCAACTGCAATATTTCCTATCTTCCCCACAGTTTTGAGCTGTAGTTGTAGAGACTGCTTAGGATCAGTCTGTCTCAGGACATTGTTACTTAACTATTCATTTTATTTTTTACTGTATCTGTGCTCGGTCTTTCCCAGCCATCTCCCCAGACACATGTCATGAGACTGGGACTTCTAATTCTGTGGCTACGGCCAAGACTATCGCTTTTGCTTCACTTTCCTCTCCTGGGACAAGACCAAGCGCTAGCACTTCCTAGATGTGACCAGGTGGTGCATCACAAAAATAGCTGTTTTGGTAGAATAACGAAATCCGCAGCAGAAAGAAAGCCAAGCTAAAACACATAATGCTACGTAGCAGCAATTCAAGCAGCAGAGAAGAATCGCATTCTAAATTAAAGGCATTTGAAATGAGCAAAAAAAGATAAATTTCTGGCACATGAGATTCAAAATGTCCCAGGGAGGGAGTCAGGAAGGAAAGGGTCAGGTGATGTTAGTGTTTGCATTTGAGAGACTGAAAAAGAAATGCTGCAATAAGCCTGTGCAGCATTTGCTGACTTTTGCTC
>NW_010118519.1:0-29319 GCF_000699245.1 Pterocles gutturalis | reverse complement strand
AGCAGGAAAGATACACTGCCATCAGCCCTTCTTTCCCTGTAATAACTAAAAATTAGTTATTACAGAGAGATGCCTTGGGGAAGATAATATTTTTAGGGCAACCTGATTTGATTTAATGCAATTAAATATTTAATTCCTGTAAGAAACATGAAGTTTGGAAGAAAGAAAAACATTCTCTGAGCATAAACCCTCCTTCAGAAGCAGCATTTAAGATTTTTCTTAGAATTTTAATAGGTATTCTGAAATGCTGATACTTCAGTGTCAATTTACAATTCCCTTCTTTGTAATCCAGCCTGTAAAAGCAATAGCTGTCCAATCTGTTGTTTGTACCTGGCATCATATAAAAATATCTAGGGGTGGCTTATCTGCCTGTGATTTTTATGTTGCTGGTTCTCTTTGGTGTGTTTAATAAGATGTGCTGTGTGCACACTAACCATACACGTGTACATCTTCAGTTGTCACTTTTGTAATTAAATAGAACTTTTATTTGGAAAGTACTTAAGTACTTTGTCAGCAAGTAGTTTTAGCCTGGAAATTACTTGGTTCTTTCCCTTTGTTTTCAAAGGTAGTTTTACTGCCAGTGCTATGCCCTGTTTGTGTAAGTATTGGTAAGAAGTCTAGTGCCTGCCCAGTATTTGCCATGTTGAGTACAGCTATAGTTGAAAGATGATTAAACTTGCCAGATTGCCAGTGTTGCTGCTTCTTATGAAATCAGTTTCTCCTTGCTCAGGGAATCTCAAAAGTTGTCTGGAGCAAGCGCACTTACTGGGATTTTACCTTGGAGGTCACCAATGTTTCCCTTCAAAGACTGCCTTATCTTTGTTGGCCTTCTGAACATGCCTGAGCCACAAAACCTGCAATTATTTATGCTACAAGATCATTTAGTGTAGTGTAAGGTACTTACTATGCACTGTGATGTTTGGAAGGAGTAGCAGAGGCAGGCTCGTGTGGCAGACAGGCTGCCTGGAGAACACAGGAGCTGGAGCTGCAGGAGAGTTTTGAGAGGTCCCCAGGTTGTCTGCAGGAGCTGTGACAAGCTTCAGCCTGAGTAATAACTAATTACCATGATGAAGGCTGGAACATACTGTTCTTTTGGTGTCTTTACCCACAGTTACCCTTCTCTAACCATTGCCTAAAAGCCCAATCTGCCAGCATTGAGCCTTGGCGCTATTTTCTAATGGGAGAAAACCAAAGTAATAGTTGCTCTGGGATCAGCAAACCACTGAAATGGCAGAGTGTATATCAAGTCCTTTGGTTGAGCATACTTCTCCAGTTTGAGACTGAAAAAAAAAAAAGAGTGAATAAACATGGGATACCCTCTCCTACTGTGAACAGATTTCTTAGTACTTCTTCCTTCCAGCATTAGCAGCAGGTTGAAGGAGGTGATTCTCCCCCTCTACTCTGCTCTCGTGAGACCCCACCTGGAGCACTGTGTTCAGATGTGGGGCCCCCAACATAAAAAAGACCTGGACCTGTTGGAGAGAGTCCAGAGGAGAGCCACAAAATTAATCAGAGGGCTGGAGCACCTCCCCTATGAGGACAGGCTGAGAGAGTTGGGGTTGTTCAGCCTGGAGAAGAGAAGGCTCTGGGGAGACTTAATAGCAGCCTTCCAGTACCTGAAGGGGGCTACAGGAGAGATGGGGAGGCACTCTTTATCAGGGAGTGCAGTGAGAGGACAAGGGGTAATGGGTATAAGCTGAAAGAGGGTAGATTTAGACTAGACATTAGGAAGAAATTTTTCACTGTGAGGGTGGTGAGGCACTGGAACAGGTTACCCAGGGAAGCTGTGGATGCCCCATCCCTGGAGGTGTTCAAGGCCAGGCTGGATGAGGCTTTGAGCAACCTGGGCTAGGGGAAGGTGTCCCTGCCCATGGCAGGGGGGTTGGAACTTGATGATCTTTAAGGTCCTTTCCAACCCAAACCATTCTATGATTCTATGATTCCTTGTTTATCTTTAGGCTTTTAGAGGCTTCAGAGAGGCTTGGCATGAGTCATGCTGCTGTCCAGCAATATGGTATTAACTTGAGGCAATTCAGAGCGTGGTGTAATAGCAGTGCAGTTGGAAATCTGTGACCCACACCTGACACTGTAATCCAGGTAATGTATTTATTTTGGAGGGGAGTGGGAAATTAATTTGTTTGATTAACTCTTTGATTCTCAAGTTCTTCTGAAATTAAAATTTCTTTGATACTTTCTTTGAATGGACTAAATTTATTCTGTTGATAAACTGTGTCTTAATAACTATGAAAATTGCAGCATGAGAGAATGGTTGATTGGGAAAAAATTATAACATAGTGTTTAAAGAGGAGTCATCTTATACCCGGTGGCCATAAAAAAGCATTTAGCAAGCAAATGGGGTGAAATCCTGTAGGAAGTGTAGTTAACTAAGCATCTTGGCAGCAGTGGCTGGAAGTCTGAATTTCAAGTGCAACCACGAAGACATGATTTTTGGCAGTGCGTTTCTATGTAGCATTGTGGTTGGAGGGAACGTGTGTGAATTCTGTCAGTGGTTTGGAAAGCTCTTGTTCTTTTAAAAACTATTTAGACAGTGTGCTTGTTTCCTCAGCAACAAAGAGATTCCGCTGCTACTGTAATACAACACCGATGAAATGGGTACCTTGAGCCTGGAAAGTGAGATGGATTTGCTCAAGGGGTACTTTATTTTGTTGACTTCACTAAGCAGTCTGCAGACACCCAAGTGCTGTGCAGTTTACAGGAAAATGCTGATGTCTTTCATATTCTTTTCACCTCTGATGAGCAGACTGTTATGGTGATTTGCTGAGGGAAGGCGAGGTGGATGACTAGCAGGGTAGAAGAAAGAAGGAAGGATGCTTTGTGACCTGCACAGTCTCAGGTTTCAGTCCTCACTGTCCTGTTCATGGACAGTGAGAGACAGAAGGGAACTTGGGACTCCTCTAATGAGTGTGGTTGGGTTGATCCCAGGTATTAAACTGGATTGGGTGAAACAGAAGGCATCTCCTTATGCTGAGTTACTCTGGGTTGACTGGAAGTCCCTGCTTGGGGTACAGCATTTAGATAAGATTTTTCCCATCAACAAGAACAGTAGATCTGTGATGGCCATGTACCCAGTTCCTGTAAATGCCAGGCTATGTTGTGATATGGTCAGTTTGGTGTCACAGAATGGTACATTTTGTATGTATAAATGTATGCTACCTATATGTAGTTTTCATGTTATTTTCTTCAAAACTGAGGAATAAGCACTCAAAATTTTGCCTGTTTCTTACACTCTGAGGTTCCAGTACAAGTCACCATCTAAGTCACTGCTGGACTAGATGGACCTTTCCACTGATACATACAGTATGGCTGGTCTTATGATTTCAGGCAGTTGTCTTCCATAAACAAGTTAACATTGCTCTTTCCCACTTGTTATCCTTTTATTTGAAACCTGTAATAATATTTAATCCATGCTTCTGACTAGCTATGAGCCTGTACTAACTGGTGATTTAGCTCCTCTGTTTCCTACTCCCTTGCAACAGTAGTGGCACAGGCACCTCTTGGGTCCTCTGCTCCGTGCAGGAATTGCAGGAGATGCTCCTTCCCCAGCAATGATGCTCCCTGCCAGTGACTGACCTTTCGGAATTAGTCCAGAACCTGAGGCTTCTGCAAATACAATCAATGCTTCTCAAAAGGAATTTGCATTATCCTACCCTGAATCTAAGTACTACTTGTGTTTTATCATGAGATTATTTGAGTTTATGAGAACTCTCCAGAGCTATGATCCTTTTATTACAGCTCTGTTCTACATATCCTCCCCCCCATCACCCCCTGCATGTATATTTTTCTTGCAAATCCATATGGATGACTTGCCTTTCGGGAACATCAGATGCATTTCGGGTGCAGTCAGATGCATGTAGGCATGTTCTGTGATAGTGAACTCCGTGTATGGATGTAGCTGAACTTTCTACAGGCTGTAGATTAAAATTCTTATGACATTTTATACGGTGATCTTTCTCTCTTGATCATATTGAAACCTTGAAAGAAAGTTTAGTTTGATACTGATGATGGGAAGAACAACCTTGAAGGTGCAGCTGAGGACTTTGCTAGTGGCTGGATAGGACTTTGAGTCATCACCCAGGCCTAAAAAAAAGTCACCCTTCCCCATTAAAGCTTGAAGGTGGTTGTTTAGTTATATGTTTAGAAATAGCCAAAGGTGGGTGAATGGATAATCCTTGAGCTGAAGATCAACATTTATTGCTTGAGGCGAAACACTGTGCTCATGGAATCTGTGAGCAATCCCAGAGCAGACAGGTGCATTGCACAGGGCACTGCCCAGCTGTGAATGAAATAATAAAATTTCAGTGCAACTAAACACAGCTACTAGTGAGGCAGCCGAGAGGGCTTGCATTTGTTTGTGCTATTCTTATAGCAAGTTGTTGTGGTTTTTTTTTGTCTGTGGTACTGCTTGAGTTTTCATCTTTTGGTTTGGGAATGTAGGGGAGAAGTTAGTTCCCTCCTTTGAGCAATTCGTTTACATGATAAAAGGGTGTTCCCCTAGTAACATTAAACAATCTGTTTTAGTTTAGATTTTTAAAATATGAAATCAACTCTAAAATATGAAATAAAAGATTATTCTTAATAGTATTTATCTGTTACCCTAAGAAGAGTGCTGCAGTACTTGGGTTTGTCTGATTTTTTTTTTTTTTTTTTTTTTGCTGCAGGAAGTATGGCAAGTCATCCTATGTAACATTTTTGCTTTTGAGTGGTGGTTGTTGGCAGCTGTGGAGCCCTTCTCTGGCACTTTCGTTGGTTATGCAATCAAGAACTGTCACAAATATGTACCGCAAAGAGCGGGTGTTAAGTATATGAAACTAAGTAATAATAATTTAAAAAAAGTCTTCAGTTTGATAATAGATCAGAAGCAGAACAAAAACTTACTCAGAGCAATAGGTTTTTTTCCCAGTCACAGCAGAAAGCATTTTGTCAAAACTACAGATCTACCACTGCCTTTTTTTGATTCTTTTTCCCAGCACTAGTTCATTTCTCTGTCAGTGGATTTTTTTTTTTTTTTTTTTTTAATGAATAAAAGGACCAGCAACCTTCTGTTTGTCTTCTGAAGGCTGATTCTCTCCATCACCGGTATTTTTGGGTAGGATTTTTCTAAAGATAAAAAGGCATCTTCTTAAGCAGACAGCTGAACTGTTCTGCTTCAGCGACTTCTACACATTAAAGAAGTCCTAAAATACATGTCTCACCACCAGACAGAATACTGCATTCAGTATGTTTGCAAGTGGCTGCAGTGTGACTGGGGCAATCTCGGACTGGCTGAAGTGTCTATGGAAAAGGTAGCTTTGGTGTGCTTGTATTTCCATTTTTTTTCAAATTACTTGATGAAAGAATGATGTATTTTAAATATTTTGGGAAGGCGTTTGGTGCTGAAATATTAATTTTAGTCATTAAATATTCAAAATTGCAATGGCTGTTTGGAGTTTAAACTGTTCTTTCTAACCTGCACCAGCACATAGCTCAGTCATTAGAAAACAGATGACAAAATGCAATGTGTTATTTCAGTCCTGTCGTTCACTAACAACGTCAGGAATGAGATATTTGGGCTTGCATAATTTCTTACGTAAGCAGTTAAGAGGCAGGAGAGAAAGAGGCAGCAGAGTCTGATAGAATAAAGATATATAACTGAAAAAAAAATTTGAATTGCCATGAAAAAAAACCAACCAACCAAAAAACAGCCAACAAGAGCACAAAGGGATAAAAAGCCCCGAAACTATACAGGTTCACAACTGCACCCAATGAGGAGAGGTAGCAGGCAGAAACAGCCCTTCCTCTTCTAACAGCCCGAGCCCTGAGCAGTGTTTTCTGTGGTGTGGGCTTGTGTGTGCCTGAGAGGTAAAAGCCGTTTATCTCCACCGAAGTGAAAGCTCCTAACAGACTTCTGTATTAGCCGCAGTTAACTGATGAGCAGAATCCTTGCCCCTCCTTGCTGAGCCTGTGCAGCAAGAAGTACCCGAGTGCTCTTCTGCGCCTTCAGCCCGGAGCATACGTGCCAGTTAGGCACAAATATGTTGAGTAAAAAAGGAAAATCTATTAGGAGTCTGATATTCCTCTGTGCTTTTATCAGTGCCGTTCTAGCTGGAGAAGTAAAATGGTGGCCTTGTCTTTATGGAAGCAGGAACCATACTGATGGCACCGTTTAGGATATGTGAAGTCCTTTGTATGGACGTTTCTATTTGGAGAGAGAGTATCCTATCCGAATATAACTGATCCTATTGAAATTTGACAAATACACGTGTGTTCCAGAGTAATTTCCTGGTCTTACAAATAAATATATGTATGCTTCTCTTTGTGCATTTTATTAAATTAGGTAGAGTTGTAATTGGAAAGTTAGGTGTAAGAGGCATTGGGCAGAGGGTGGACTGGCCAAGAGTCCTTTTAGCTGGGCTTGACCTAGATATATAATTGTATAATAACAAGAGCAGCTCCAAGCTCTGTGTCGCTAAACCTTAGCAAACCACCTCCAAAAACGTAGCCACGTGTCTTTCCTAGTCATGTGTGAACCCTTTGCAGCCTGCTGACAGTAGCTGCCGGGGATTGCCTAAGAAAGCTGCAAGTTCACCTTTTCCAATGCAGGGTGTCTGTCCAGAGGGATGCATGGGAAGATTTTGCTCAGCCTCTCCTGCTCAAGCGGCAGCCTTCCTGACTGTGGGGCCAGTGTAGGGAGCCATACTCCTGCAGTGAAGGAGGGATCCTGCTTGTGTGCTCTAGGTTTGGAAAGAGGAGGCTGACTTGTAACAGCTGAGGAGGCAATAGGATGTTTTTGGAGCTGGAGGTCAGCGCAGGTGTAGCTGGCAGTGGCTGGATGGCGTGTGGGAGAGCTAAAGGGGAAAAAGGCAAATTAGGAATCCTTCTTCCTATGGCCATTATATTGAGGCAGGTGGTGTGTATGCCAGCCAGCAATTGAATAAAGCCACTCTGCTCTTCCCTTGTGGGTGCCTGTCCTGAGCAAACCAGCTGATTTATGGAACTGCAGAGGTGGTTAAAAACTTTCTGGGATTTCCAGTGAAAGAGTAGATTTAAAACATAAGTTGATGATGGGATTTTTTTATTTGGTCTAATTATACACTTCCCTATGGGGAGGTTTTAAAACCATGGATGATGTGCAGTTTACCCTGAGTTTTCACTAGCCTGCAGGATCCAAACAGTTTGTACCTCCGCTTATCTCTGCTTCAGAGAAACGGTTGAGAGGGGCTTTTGCTTCTGTTGACTCAGACGTTTTAGCGTCTTCTGGACCTCAGCTGCAGTCACGCAGACCTGTGCTTGTCTGCCTGGGAGCAAGGCACAGGCAGCGCTGGCTCGGCTGTGTTTGTGCACTGGGGATGCTGCCTATGTGGAGCTGGTGGAAGGTGGGTGCAAGGTTGAGCCCCAGCGTGGCTCTCGGAGCAATGAAGAAAAGCACTGATTTCTGGAAATGGACAGGCAGCACTGGACTGTCATGTGTGACAAATATCCCCAGAAGGGGACTAACCCAGTGCTTCTAAAATGGGGTTTTTAAAAATTAATTAATTCTTCCATATAGTTAATGCAAATATGTTTTCTGGTATATATGGCACTGTGCCTGGCTCTTTCCACTGTCTACTAATGTCTAGCAAAAGTTATGACCTTCAAATAACTACTAAGTGCCAATCTGACCTCTTTTTTTTTTTTTTTTTTTTTCAGATTGGTTTTTATTTTAATAGAAAACAGTGAAGATGACGCCAAAGCATGAAAAACAAGTAAGTAACGTCTAAGCTTTAATAAAAAAGGATTGTACTTCAGTGGTTCTGGATTGAGTTTCATTAAGGTTCACCTGGGCCAGGAAGGATTGTCTGTATTCTTCTTGCTTTAAGTGCCAGGCTACAGAATATTCTGGAGTGATGCAGTGCCAGTTCATTCTGTTAAAGTTGGAAGGTGGAAGAATCAAATATTCATTGGATCAGAGAGAAGGAGATTAAATGACTGTGCGTAAGGGGCTTGGACACTGAGACAGGAGAGAGGGACTTGGATTTCAGTCTTCTCTCCATCAGTCACCAGGAATTTTGTAGGACGTAATGGTTGGAGCTGGGTCTGAACTCAAATTACCAGGTGCATAGACCACAGTAATCCTGCTTGCATGTTATTTTTTGCCCCATCCCAATGAGTGTTAAAAGTTTCAGCAAATGATTTTGTTTCAGCTGTTAGTCTCTTATCAGCCTTGCTACTCAGCATGTGTGGAGCGAAGATGCCAGCACTCCCAGCGTGAAAAGCCGCATGTCCTCTGTGGTTGATCTTTTTACTAATAGGCAACCTGATAGGAAACCTTTTTTTCTCAGAAGCTTTGTGGAAAATGACTCTTTGGTGGTTATTGACTAATCAGATGTGTAACAGTGGCGCCATGGAGCATGAGTTTATCACCTGATATGGTCTTGATCAGAGATTTGAATTAAAATGCAGCTGGAATGAATGAAACAAATAATAATCCAGTGCAAGATTATTCCTCCTTCTTGTGGTAGATTTTTTCCCATTTTAAAAATAGATGTTTCCAGGTCAGATTTCCTATTTTCCTAATAGGAAAATGTTAAAAATAGACTTCTCAAAAACAGTTTTTTGTTTTGCTGCAGGCGTATCCTTGACTGAGTAATCCATTGCATTGTACAGAAATATTTCCAACAGGAGAAAAGGGGGTGAGGAGGGAAGAAAGACTTCTTGTGTTTGCTTCAGCTGCTTTTATGGTGTATTCTTCCTTTTGAGGCAAATCCAAATAGGAACATTTCAGTTTTCGGTGCTTGTGTCCACATGGCCTCTGCTGCTGCCCTTTTTCCTCTGCTGTCAGCACTTGTGCTCTTTGCACAGAACTGCAACCGTGAGGCAGTAGGTGTAAACCAGTCCTGGGGGTCGCTTTGGCCCTTTTGTCATTTGTATGTGACCCTAGCTACTTAGACTGCTCCAGGCCTTGAGGACAGGGTAGCAAAATGCCACTGGTGCCATTCATACCTGGATAGAAATCACAGCTGTTTTAGCCAGGAATTAAAGGCACATCCAGCCAGAGAAGCTGCTCTGCTTATTCCTACCTGTTAAGTAGTTATGACTACTTTTGGGGCAGGTTTGTAGTTCTTTATGAGGATGTTTGGGCCAGCATGGCTACTGGAATCCATATCAAAGCTCCAGTGCCAGCAGTTTGGATAGGAAATGTATTGCTTATGAATTTAGCAGTTTCCAGGGAGAAGGGATAAATGGTGATGCCATTTTCTCCAGCAGCTTTCTGTTGAGTCTGTATCATTCCCAGTGCAATAGACCTCCACGACCAAGCTTGGACACTTTGAACTGTCAGCATTAAGTTCTTATATTGAGAGAATTGTTGCACTTGGGCGTTACACGAAACATATCATTTTTGAATGCATTATAGAAGTGCATGTATTGTGCCCCTCAATTAAAAAAAAAAAAAGAGAGGAAAGTATATGTAATGTAGCATCATAACTAGATCTGCAATTCTGGAAAAAACAAGCAGATCTGGGTGGGAGGGGAAGAAGAATTGCAGCTGATGAAAGCAAAAAGTCCCTGAAAGCTTGGCTGTCTTCAGACTCTGCTTCTCGGGTTGTATGGCTGGACTGCGGTGTAGCCTTGTGAAAAGGTTGAAGTTAGTCTTCATGTGGGCTGTGGGAGGAAGAGGTCAGCCTCACCTCCTCTAGGTGAACAGTACCTTACTTGAAGATAGATGTGTTTATTGAGGGTATCCTAATTTTTATAGCAAGATGGGGAGGGAAGGGAATATGTACAGAGGAGAAGGGCAATTATTACCCAAAACTGCTGGAATCTGGTGACTGTGACCAGTGAACGCAGGATGGACTGAGCATACAACAGTAATCTCCCAGAGGAATATTCTGCCACCTGACTCTGCTTGAACCCCGTCATGGTTTAAGCTCAGCTGGCAACTCAGCACCAGACAGCTCCTTGCTCACTCCTCCCAATGGGATGTGGGAGGGAATCAGAAGACTAAAATTGAGAAAACTGTTGGGCTAAGATAAAGACAGTTTAATAAGTAAAGCAAAAGCCTCACACACAAAGCAAACCAAGGAATTAATTCACTGCTTCCCATCAGCAGGCAGGTGTTCACCCATCTCCAGGAGAGCAGGGCTCTGTCATGCGTAGCAGTTACTTGGGAAGACAAACACCATCACTCTGAACGTGCCCACTTCCTTCTTTTTCCTCTAGCTTTATATGCTGAGCGTGACACCTCATGGTGTAGAATGTCCCTTTGGTCAGTTGGGGTCAGCTGTCCCAGCTGTGTCTCCTCCCAGCTCCTTGTGCACCCCCAGCATACTCGCTGGTGGGGAGGTGTGAGGAGCAGAAAAGGCCTTGATGCTGTGTAAGCACTGCTCAGCAGTAACTAAGCCATCCCTGTGTTACCAACACTGTTTCCAGCACAAATCCAAAGCATAGCCCCATACTAGCTGCTGTGAAGAAAATTAACCCTGTCCCAGACAAAACCAGCACAGCCTCTACATATGCCTGTCTGTGACTATTGGCCTTTACAAGCCTACTTCTATAGGGATGGGGAGGCATAAGGACCTTTTCTGACAGTGTATCTGGGCAGTTAGGGCTTTTGATTAAATGAATGTTGTTTGTCCCAGTGGGGTCTTGTATCCTGGAGAAGGCTTAAAGGTCAGAAGAGAAGGGATAGTCTGTGTGTGCAATGCCACTGTTTCAGAGCAGCAGAAACTGTAATGGGAATTGGGATTAATGCTTCCTGCATTCAGGATGTTCATAGGGGAAGTAAGCATAGGTCTTGAGAAAGGCTGTATATTTTTGGTTTTGCTTTCTAGTTGCTTAACGTTTATCTTGCTTCATTCCAAACTCAGGATCAGTATTCATTGGTAAATAACAGGGGGAAAAAAGGAACACCCAGTCTTCTGATGAAATCTTGGTATTTCAAATCAGAGCTGACACTGACTGTGCATGAGGGCTGCAGTTTGCTGAGGTGCTCTGCTGTACTGCAGATCATTTTTACTCTTGGCTCAGTGGTATACTGCCTAGACACCTGGCTGCCACAGTGTGTACAGCAGGTCTCCTTTCTTCTACAGGTAGAGTCTGAAGGGTGTTTGGCTTCCTCAGTATCGAAACTCAGTGACTATTTAACTGGAAATTAAAAGTCTAAAAAGTTTTTTTTGTGTAAATCATGTGGTCTGGACTGATTTGCAAGGTAACCTGTAGCTAATCCACAGCATATCCAATAGGAACTCTTAATCGTAATAGTTTGGTATAATAGAAGTTGAAAGAAGCATTTTACTTCAAAGTTTATTTTGAATCTGTACAAATGAGAAGGTTACAGAAGATTAATTGAAGATTAAGTAATTTGGGGAACCTGGACAAAAAGAAGGGCAATGAGAAGCTGGTATGGCGGTAGATGAGAAGAGGACTGAGGCTGGGCTGTGAGCAGGCTGCCTGCAGTTTTGACTCCTGGTCTGCAGCAGTTGAAGGGAGGAGGAGACCAGTGTCCTGTTTGAAGATTTCTGGTGTAATTCTTCCACTTGCACTGAATGCATCAGTCCTGCTCGGAAAAGAAAAGAAAGTGTGTTTAGGAGAAGCGGTTGCAGTTCTGGGGAAGAGTGGGACACAGGGAAATAGGAGGTTATGTGTGCTAAATATGACAGACAATGAGGCAGGTGGGAAAAAAGACAGCTAAAAATGGTTTTCTCTCCCTTGTTCAGCACAGTACTCACAATCTGCTTAGAAAGGGGAATAACTTCCTCATGTCTCCCACTAGTGTTTTTTTGTAAAAGTAAAGGCATGACCCTCAGCTGGTGGCAGTGACTACAGCTCTCTTCATTTGTTCCTCTTATGCCACGTTGGCATGGGGTCAAAAAACTGCAGCGGAGGATCAGCGTCCAGTGCTTTTCAGTGAGGAAAGAAGCAGCAGAGGTGGTGGGAGCCTTTCAAACGGGCTCTCTTTGGCAAGGTGCTCATGACACACAGCAAAAAGGTATCCAGCATTAGCAGAAAACACCCCTGTGACTAGGCACTGGGCTTAGGCAGATAAAACTGTGGGCTGTATCCAGCCGTCAGGCCACAGGCTCCTCGTCCCTGAAGCAGGACCGCCTGGAAGACAGCGTGGTAAATGATTTATTGCAGACTAAGCGCTTCCCTGCCATGTACAGAGTGCCATGACTGCTTGGGGAAAAAACCTATCTTTTCTGTTCAAGGTTGTCATTATTTTCCCATGGGTCTGGTGAAGGTTGCTGCTGGTGGCATGCTGAAGTGTGTGCGGTCAGGGGAGAAGGCTTGGCTGAAGAGTAAAGGTTTATTTTCTGACATCTGTGGTTTTGGCATGGAGAGACACATTTTGAGAGCTTTCTAGCTCAAGATTTCTTGATTTATGCAAAGTTGTACTAAAAAAAGCATGTTATTTACCAGAGATGCTGTCATTCCTCCTACAGTCAATTCCTGTACCTGGAGATCTTGTGCAGTGCCTTCCTCTCAGTGGGACTGTATCTACAGCTTAAAGTGATACTTTTTTTTTTTTTTTCAACTGAGTCATTGTTTAAGTGGTTAGCTTAGCTCTTTGGGTGAATAGCTTATTTAAGCAACTGAAGACAGCCTATTCATTGCTTGGGAATAGCAGGTAGGTAGGCACATTTTCAACCCTTGTATTTTAGAGAAACATTTTCCATCCCAGTATGACCACATAGATTTACCTTTTTTTTTGTTTTTTGAGGTTTTTTTAAGCATGATGCAAGTTTTCATGTGGTCATTAGCTAAGGATACTTGGAAGCACATAATTCTTCAGCCTGTTCCAATTCCTATTAATGATGCCCTGTTACATGACAGTAATACCCGTAGGCCTCTCACACTCCTTCGGTATCCCTCTAAATTATTATAAAAATGTATGAATTAAAAGGAAATAGACTATATATGACAGCATCTATGACAAATACTCTATATTGTTGTCCCCCTAAAATGAGGAATTATCCAGTGCAGTGTGGCTGCATTGCTTCCTTGGGCAGGTTGATGGGCAGACTGGGATAGCGGTGCCCGGATCCTGCATCCTTGGGTGCACTCTGTGGCTTAAGTTCCTGGTGTATCAGGAAGTGTATGCAGCATGGCAGAGGAGGAGGATTCATCTCCTTCCACATGGCATCCGGGGTGCTAGGCTTGAGACCTTCCATTCCCTGTGTTGAATCTCTGTCTGGGCAATTAATAGCGGTGCAACCCTTTCCACTGGGCTGGAGCAAGTCATTTGGGGCATAGAAAAAAGGCAGTTCTTAAGCAACTTGTGGGGGTACTGAGCACTCACCTCAGATCCCTCAAATCAATGGGTTTAAATACTTGATTTTAAAAAAGTATAGGTACAATGACAAGAAATATAGGAGCAAGTAAAATGCAACATATGTGTATTGGGTACATGAAGCAGGTTTGTACATGTTCTTTGTGAATGCTGACTGCAAGGGTGGGAGAAGCCAAGTTCTCTCTTACATGTGTGACTGTGAGTGTTAGGGTTTTACTTTGTTGCTACCGAGATCACCAAATCTCCCATGCATGAGACGTGTTGCTTTTCACCGTATTACTTAATCTGAAATAATTTCTTTTTAGCTAGCAGTTTAGCAAGGAATTTCCCAGACATGTGGTGTAGCTCAGATGATTCATTGCTTTTTGCTTCTCCTTTTATAGGGTTGCAAAATCCGATAAAACAGCAGCTCAGCTTTCAATCTGAGCACAGTAGTTTGTGGAACAGCCCAGCAATCAAGAGAGTATTTCAGACTCCCTTTGTCTTCTGAAATTAATTGCTTGATTTTTATTATGCACTTGCAGGAATTTGTAACCGTCCTGGTGCGAGACCCCAGGACACAAAAAGAAGACTCGTGGCATTCTTACATAGACTACGAAATATTTATTCATGTAAGTAAAAAAAAAAAAAATCAGTGCAGATTCTTTGGGCTCTTATTACAGTTTCTGTGGAAGCCAGGGTTCTCTTTGGGGTATTAATGGGATTTCTTTACACCATTTCTGGGAGGCTAGAGGATATTATTCTCCTTTTAACAACTGATATGCAGTGGAACAGGTAGGGTGGTTTGGCCAAAGACTCGCAGAAGAGCTGTGACAGAGCTGGGAGGTAAACCTGGTGTTGTGTATACATGTGCACTCTAATGTCTTGCAACAGAGACTATTCTAGGCTTTACTTATCAACTAGAAGATTGTCGTAGTCAGTGATGTCTTACCATTATAGAAGAAGCTTGGTGTTCAGTTATTCGTGGGGAAAAAAATTTATTTTCAAGTAATTATCTGTTTATTTTTTCTTCAAATTCTCATGAGTTGTTCTCTTTGCCAAGTTATTTGGCTGCTGCAGTGTGGATGTTTTCAGTGTATCTTGACATTCATATTATGCTAGTTCAGTGGTGCTACATTTGGGTTTATGATTGTAGTCCACCATATGTTAATAGGAGTGCACTGTGAGTTATGGTTGTCTTGTGTCTTATATCTGGCCTATACAAAAATCTGTTTTGTTGATTATTCTTCTTTGGTGGATGACATACAGAAGGAGTTATGCTAATTTCCCAAATCTGGGTCCAGGGATTTTAATTGCAATATAAAAAAGAAATCTGAAGTGTATCAAGTATCAGGTGAAGAATTTGAGAGCACCGAGTTAGGTGGTTAATGCTTGGCACAAGACCGAAAGCATTTCCTTCCTGCGTGGGAGGGTTAAGCATTCAGCCTGATGAGAGCATGAAGTCAAATGATGGCTTATTAAACCTCCATTGTAACAAGTACTTCTCTCCTGTGTGGCAATCAGAGGTGTGAGACTTACATTTTGCAATGTGGTTTAAGTATTGATCCCAAATAAATTATGGTTTTGACTTCTGGTAAATAGAAACTGTAGATCTGGCGGGACAGGTGCTGTGTTACCGTTTCGCATGCATTGGTGCTTCTGCACAGAAGTATTTCACTGGCTTTCTCAGTGACTGCTAAGTTAGGGTGATGTCATTTAGACCCAGTGTAAAATGATTCAGCTCTTGGGCACCTCTGAAGGTGAAAAACATCAGCTTGGCTTCCTACCAGCCCAATGCCAGGACCTTCAGAGACCAAGTCTCTAGGTCAGTCCTACCATCCAGGCTTCTCAATGGATTCAAAATCTTGGGTCTGCTAGGCTCTTAGACCAGCAGGATTCCCCTTCTGCCCGGCTCCTAAAGCATTTGGCCTCTTTAGCTGTGAGGTGTCCTAGATACTCATCTATTCCAGAAAGCTGGCATCTTTGGGCCCTCTGCAATCTGCATCGTGTGGCTGTCTGGGGGTTGTGGCTCCTGGCAGGTGACTGAGGGTGGGTTGGACTGAGGGCAGGTTTATAATGGAGACTTGCCTGATAGGTGGGGTTTCATCTAAATATATACTCCACAAGAAAATTTGGCAGAATCGTTTAATTTCCATGAATTGTTTCTCTTTTGATGAATTGGCATTTTTCTAGTGGACTAATAGCATTCTGTGGGAAAATTTCCAAATGCTGCCACTTGCAGAGAGCGGTCACATTGGTTTCTTTGATTTAAGTGGGATTGCACACTGGAAGAACTCTGTGTAGCTAACTGTTAGAACTGCTAAACATGATTTTTCTCCCTGCAAAGATTGGCATTATCTGCTGAAACATTTTTCCTGAGATCTTTTCTCCTGTTACTGCAAATTGTACTGTAATCCAGATCTCTGGCATTTAAAAAGAAAAAAAGCAATGAAAAATAGTTTGTACTGCTTCTCAGGGAAGTGTCACCTGTCTGAGATAAAGCACAGTCCTTAACCTAAACTGAATTCATGTCAAGCTTTCCATTGGTGTCTCAAGGATTAGCATCTTGGATGTGTTTTTAATACTATGCCTGCACTTTATCTCAAGCTGATTTACAAAGTAAATTTTTTTTTTTATTTCCCAACAGACAAACAGTATGTGCTTTACAAGGAAAACATCCTGTGTTAGACGACGCTTTCGAGAATTTGTTTGGCTTCGACAGAGGCTTCAGAGCAATGCAGTGCTTATGTGAGCAACTTTATATATGGCTACTTAATAATCTGTCAGTCATGGAAGGGGAGGATTGTTTCATCTTAGTCCTGAGAATTACAGAAATTGTAGCTGGAAAATGTCCTGAGTTTCTTACTAGCACAAGTTTATTCTGTACAAGGCATTTTTATTTGCTTTAAACCCGGAAGAACATGGTTTGTACTGAAAGCCTTTGTTCGGTGAGCCCCCCTCTAATTTATAATAGATTTGATCCGTGTTTCCTTTTGCTGTGCACAGGTAGCAGAAATAGCAATGTAGTGTAGGTGTATGTACCTCCTCTCTGTGCTTTTAGGACCTGCTTAAATTCTGCAAGGACCATAAGAGACCCAGCCAGACGCACATGTACGCATAACAACTGGACCAGAAAAATTTTTATTTATTTTTCCCTTTGAGATGTCTGGGAAGCCCTCCGTTTCTCAGCTTTGTGTTCCTAAATTGTATTTCATGAAGCTTCTGGAACATGATCCATGAATTTCACATGCTTGGGGTTGGCATTTGCTTATTGCATTTTTCTCGGCTGTTTCAGATTTGGTTTTAAGTGTGTATTTGCTTCTTGTTTATAAAGACAGCTACCTGAACTGCCATCTAAAACTCCCTTTTTCAATATGAACAATCCCCATCACGTGGACCATCGCCGGCAGGGTCTGCAGGAATTCCTGGAAAAGTAAGTACGGCCTATGCTAGAGATGTTGGCATTTTTATGATGTCATGAATTTTCTGGTTTAAAATAGCTCATCTCTGATGCTTGAGAGCCACCGTGTGGTCGTCTGTACATGTTACACATTTGGTTTTGTTTTGTATTTGCAAAGTCATATTTCATACACGTGACTTCAGCTCTATTGGTTGTAAGGAAACTTCAGCTGGGGCTTTTCCCTTGTGTTTCATTGCATTGGGTTATAAATAATAGTTTTGGATTTATGTCACTTTGCAATTGTGTACTAAGGTGGGGAGATCGTTCACCATGTTGTCTATTTCTAGCTGTTAGCAATGAGCTAGATATTCTCATGTGAAGAAACAGACTTTTCTCCCTCTTTATGTTCATGGAAAGTCAGTGTCTTTGTGGGCTAAGCCCCTGAGAGCCAGGGAAAATTCTGTAGTGAGATCTCCTGACGCAGGTATTTCTTATAATGACAATTACTTTGTTTACCATACTCAGTAACACAGACAGGCTCTAGCAGCTCTGACCACTTTCAGTACAGCTGCAATCTGTATAAAATCATTCATTTGTGTGGCTGTGTAAAGGGTTAGTGTAGAGGAATGGTGTAGCCTTAGCTAGAGCCTGACCTGCATTACAAGGGAGTACTGTGTGAGTTTTAGTACTGCATCCCTCAGAGCCGCTGCTGTAACTACGTCACCTTCTGCAGTGGCAGAGACGCTGTTGACGTAGTTTTCTGCTTTCTCTGCCAATCTCTGGCACTGCTGGTGTAAGAGCAGGCTTCTTACAGCTGCTAGGGCAGGAATTGTGTGTTTCCAGGCTCTCTTTAGCCACTGCTTGCGGTAAGAGCATGGTGAAACACTGCAAGTAGAGGCTATTCATCTTCTTCCAGTATCAATATTTCCATGAATCATAACTGCAGAAGCAAAGGAAAAAAAGCATATAATTTCAGTAGGCTCTAAACCTCGTGGGCAGTGGCTAGAGGAATATTGGATCCACCAGTTTTCCAGTCAGTGTGCTATAATTATAAACCTCCCTAAAAGACAACAAATCATTGGTCTTGAGGTTTATTTGTTAGGCTTAACAAAGGGAGGGCAGGGAGAGGTAGCCACTGCAGGAGTAATATTCTGCGCACAGTTATATAGGATCTGTGGCCAAAGGGGTAGGCAATAAATACTGGGTGAAGGCGTGTGAGACAGGGAAGGGAAAGCAGCAAAGGATCAGAGGGTTTTTTCTGCACCTCAGCAAAGAAGGACGGTGAAATGGAGTGACTCCGCTACTAGAGGTGATAACATTAATGGTCAACCAAAGGGTATGGTAGTTCAGGTCCCTGTGACTGAGCAGTTCTAGCTTAGCATTTCCAAAATCACTCATTTTTTAAATGGCAAAGAGGCCAGTTTGGTAACAAGAGCAAGTATTTCAGCATCAGAAGTATTTACAATGCTGTCTGTGCTTCAGAAGGCGAAACAGAGAGGTAGATTCTTAATTGGAGATACATCCTCAGTCTCCAGTTTTGTGGATGTCTGTAGCTTAAATGGGTACTGACAGCAGAAAGTGACGGCATGTGGAATGTTTTACCTTGCTGCTGTTAGTCCAGGAGTGGGGAAGAAGAGGCACCTCTGTTGTAGGGTAATGATTTAAGTGTTTGAACTTGGATGCTTTTTAGAAAGGTGTCAGCTTTCTCTCACCCCTGCGGAATAGCTGGAAGGAATTTTCAGAGATAGAGCTGTGTGGTGGTGAATTGGCTTGGCGCCTTATGTGCTGTACCATTGCCCTCTGCTGGCTGGCACCTCTGTGCTGCTGCTGCTTGGCAGGAGGGAACTTCTTACTGGCTCAGGTGGGCCACCATGTTGCCTTTTTTTAATTTTTTTTACCCCTTTTTTATGAGTCTGAACCAAAGGTTAGATTTTCTCTGAAATTGCGTTTGTGGGCCTCGTTGATATGTGTGTGTGGTGACTTTACTAAAGCTCTAGGTCTGGGTGCTGCATGTTCTGTCGTGTGGCAATGCTGGGCGAAGCAGGACCCCCCTGGTATATTAGAAAGGGGGTGGGAAAGGAGCCAGAAAGTGGTTGCATGGGGCGGTGTAACGCCGAACTGCAAAGCTGAGTGCTTTGTTCGCTTCAGCAATGACGGCAGTTACTGTGCACAAGCTCACAGCACTGCTGGTGTTTCTCTGTGACAGTGGGAAGAAAGGGGATTCGAGCCTGTGTGGGCCTGTCAAGGGGAAGGTTTGCAGGTAACACTTTTCAAACACCAACATGCGATGTGGGAACCCAAGCTCTTCTCTGCACTCAGTGCCTTGTGAGGTTGTCGGGATCCAAGCCATCTCTGAAATGGAGTTTAGATCTTTGACAGTCTCAGTTTGTGCTCTGTGACCTTTGCTGTGTGAGCAGGTTGCCGTAGGGTCTGCCTGGGCAGGAGCCATGTGCCCAAGGAGTAAGGATGGAGCGGCTGGAAGCTCTCTGGTATTCAGCTCCTAGCCCTGGGAGCTCCTCCGTATTACCTGTGTGTGGATGGCTGTGGAGTTCTCTTGTCCCCCTTCACATGCCACTCCAAAATGAGTTATCATGAGGCAAGGCGCATACTTAGAGCCTTTGTGAAGCCTCTCCGTTCTGAGCACAGTAGTGTGAGAATTAGGTCAACAGCTGGAAACTGAAGCAAAACACTAGAATTTGGTGAGATCTGGAAACGGGTATCCCATTTTGATTTGGCTTTACTGTACAAATGCAGGGTAAGACCTGCTTGTCTTACAGGTTATTATGTCTGAGTGATGAAGAGCTGTAAAGCTCACTTCTTGTCTGGGCATAATTTAATATTTCAGGAGGCCATTTGCGTTAACGGAAGTCAGCTAGCCCCTTCTCCATTATTAATTACTTTGTAAGAATAAGGAAAATTATGTGTTTTTCCTGGTAAGTATCCTCATCCTTTGAGGGTGTCTCTAAATTCACAGAAAAAGGTTATTCTTAAGTTAGAGGTCAAAATTAAAACACTATCTTATAACATTGGGTTCTGTAAGATCCTCTTTGCTTTCATCCCTTTGTAGCTGTGCAGGTTTAACTTTGGGATTTAGATTACTTTCACAGAAGATAATTTGTGTTTGTTTATTAGAAAGCTAACTAACAAAACCGTTTTAAATGAAGTTGGGTACAATCACTGACTTTTTTTTTTTTTAATTGAATACAGTTGAATCCCCCCAAAAAAATGTGGTTTAGGAAGAAGGATTAGTCTTCAGTTAGTTTTCAAACATGTGGTTTATGATGGGTTAGAAGACATACTAGGAGTTTTGAGAAATGCACTGCTCAGATCCACAGGAGACAGGGGCATCCACGGGGTTGCTGCTCTGGATTCTGTGCATTGGGCTCACTTGGTGCCAAACAAGCCACCCAAAGCTGCCCAAGGCAGAGCTCTTCTCTGGAGGTGGCTGGGGTTCTGCCTTCCTCACACCTTCTTACCTTCTCCACAGTAGTCCCGCAAGCAGGAGCTGGTGCAGGGTTGCAGGACTCCCTCCCAGAGGCATCTCCGCCGAGCACTCTCCTGGGGATGGGGAAGGTGGGAAGCTGGCTCCGGAGGGGATGGATGCCAGCTTGCCAGGGCTCAGGCATGAGGCAGTCATGGGGCAGGTGGGATCTCCTTGGGTGAGTGGTGGCTGCCTCTTTCCAGTGGATCCTTGCTGATGTTTCTTATGTGGTGAGTGAAGTGAATAACACCTAACAGGCGCGTGTTGCTTAATCCTTTCCTAAATGTATGCATTATCGGATGGCCAACAGTTGCTTTGCAGTTGCTTGCTCTCAGTAACATTTCTTCCTTTATAAAAAAAAAATGGAGGAAACACAGCTGGCTTTTTTTAAGAGGGAACTGGGGCTTTGTCTGCTGTGGGCTGGGGTGAGGGGCTGAGGGGCTGGGTGCTCAGTAGAGGGCACCACAGCCCAGGCTGTCATCCCCTGCCTTACAGCTCATGCTTTTTTTTTCTTCCCCTTGCTCTCGTGATATGATGTGAACAGGCAAAGTAAATCTGGCAAAAACAAAATCAGAGTGTTAACCTTCCACACACATGCAAGTGTGCATCTGTCATTGTATTAGGTTACAGTAGATACAGGAAATCTTTAGTTAGGATTAAGTTGTACTGTTCAGCCATATGTTGTTCTCCTCCAGCAGAACAGTGTATAATATACTTAATAAAATCATGTTGAAGAAAACCAGATTTTGGATCTTGTCCAAATAAGACAAAACATGTGTTTTGTCTTATGTAAATGTTCTTGCCATAACATGGGGAAGGAGAGATACTCTTCGTATAGTATCCAGCATTTCCTCAAAAATGACATTATTTCTTTTGGTTGTGAAGTGACGTTTGTCAGCCTTGCTTCTTTTAAGGTCTAGAGATCACGAGCATTTACTGAAAGCTTACAAACAAAGATTCACATGGCTGCGAATAAAAAATTATTTTATTATCTCTAATTCAAATATAAAGCCTTGTCCTGCAGCCTCCTTAATCACATAATTAGTCATTATGCATGTGAGCAATCTGGCCGAGAGGAGTGAGATCTCTGACAAGTAATGACTACTGATGGGATCAAGACTTGCAGGATTTAGCCTTTTGTTCTTATTCCAGGTGTGCACAGAAAGTCTGTTGTTCTCTTAAATAGGGCCCAGTCAGTTTATAGGAATTATCACCATGAGCCATGACTCTTCCATTAGCACGACGGCAGCAAGAACTGATTTACCTCGCTGTAGCCGCAGCTCTGCACTGACGCCGGCTGTAATAAAACTGCTGGAGAAGCACCAGGAGTGCTACTGGTTGTGTTGAAACTGCGCATGCGTTCAGCCTCTGCTAAGACATCTGAGTATTAATGTTATGACGCTCTGCCTTTCCTCTTGCCTTTGTAATTTGTTAGGTTGTGTTTTGTAATTTCAGTTTTGTTTTTTTATGTCCTTGGAGCCAGATCTCTTTTTTCAGATGTACAACCCTTCCCACAGTGAGTCCCCAGGACAGTGAAAGCCCTGGAGAGCAACTGCTATACCAGCACTTAATACTCCTAGTAACATCTGGTGATAAATGTAGTTATTTCCTTGAAGGGGTACTTTGAACAGGAAAGCATAATGCTTACAGATAGCACAAAATTTATTTTTCATGTTGATTGCTTGAATGATGCAATTAAAAAGCAATCTAACCTGTTGGCTCAGATGAGGAGGGGGAAGCAAAAGTTATTTTTTAATTAAAAGAAAGAAGAAATGCTTCAAGGGTATGACTGAGTGAGAAGTGTTCATATATTTTCTTTCAGGATGTTTTTAAATGATTTGTGAAATACATTGAGTGTTTGGTCCCTTCCCCCCCGCCCCCCCTTGTGAATATATATGTATATATATGTGTGTGTGTGTGATTAGCTTTATTAACATCTCTCCATTTCTTTGCCTTGGTTTTGCTTCACTCCTTTCACCTCCAGATGGCACTATGAAGCAGAAAAGAAAATTACAGTGAAATAATGAGTCCAATGTGAAGTAAAATTGGAAATTGAATTATAGCTGCAGAAAAAGGACAGTAGCCTTGAGGTCCTGATCAGTCTGTACTCTTATCACTTTTGTTTGCTGTTCCATGTGTTAGGTTACTGCCGAGTTAATAACAGTGCTTTAGCAGTTCAAGGCTTAGCAGAATTGTACTGGACATGAAATAAAGCTAAAATGAATTTGTGTCCAATATCATTGACATTAGTGCTCATTACTTCTCTGGTGTAATGCCTCAAACCATCTAAAATCAATTTTAAAGATTACGCATTATTTTATAAAGAAAATAAAATACATTTCAAACAGCAACAGAGCTGTAAGTGTAGTGTAATCTCATGAACAGTTAGTTACTTGTGTTTTTGCTGGTTGTCAGGAAACTTTTGAAGGTACAGCAAGAGGAAAATCTGTGAAACTAAATGCCATCCACAGAATTTAATGTCTCGGCTTTTTGCTGGGTTACTTGGTATTAGACACGCAAATGCTAGAATTGCAGAAATGTGCGTCCCCGCATTGTGCTCATAAGCCTGGGGAAAAACAGTAACTCTAGTTACTCTACAGTGAACTCCAGCATGTTATTTTTCATATTTTTTTTTTAAGAGGAAGAAAAGAGGAAGGAGAATATTTGCTCCCCCAAGTGCATAAACTATAAACGTGGATTTATTGTGTGGAATTATACTTTTTCTTTTACTTTTTGTTGCAATACTTGTTTTTGATTGGAACATATGTTTATCAAGAGTCAAAGCTGAAATCCTCTTTTAGTGGCTGCTGAATGATGGCTTTTCAAACTGTATTCATGAAGCTGTTGCTGTCAAGGTGTGTAGACCTGTAAATTCTGTTTTGAGTAATTTTTACATAGCATTTGCTCATTTCTTTTAGACTATGAAGAAGTTTTTCTGTATATTAACACACTGCACACATTGATTTTATAGATGTCTATTTGCTATGTTTATTTTTAAGTAAAATTTTGAGAATTTAAATTGAATTAAAAAGGCATTCTCTAGGTATGAAAGCATGCTTTTTTTGAACTTCAGCAAAATCTGGTCCTTCTGAGACTGAATTTCAAATGCACCTGGTAGATCATTAGGGTCATTGCAGACATTTCCTCATTGGAACGTGTCGAAGTTTGAGTTATTTGCTTAAGACTCTGTGTGTGTGTTTAGCTAGGCAAATGCAACGTGCATAGACACAAATATCCTGCATTTTCAGTTAGATATCTCTTATTACTTATTTTGATTTGACAGATTTTTATAGGCATAGATGAAGCCAGAAATCCTTTAGTGTATTTATTAAACGTTATTGTAACATTGACCACTTTAGAGAACGGTTTTCAGAACTTATTTGTGTTTTAAAACACTACAGTCCAAACCCGCTATTAATCTTATTTGAGAGAAGGAACTAATCAGTTATACTTTCCATTTTAGTCAGAGTACCTATAGAATGCAAGATTTCTTTCTGCTCATACTATTTCTTACATTAATGTAATCTCTAGCTTCCTATTGCGTAGCAATGACTTTTTTGGTAACGACTGTAACGTAAATGGGTAGAAATAGGTAAATATTGACTCTTAATAGCTTTGCTTTGTTAAAGATATTTTAATAATTTTCTGTGGAGCACTGTTTGGCATGGTCACAGGTTCTAATGACTTTATTACATGAGTAAAATTACATGTACATATAAACAAGAGTGTCTTGCTAATCATTCTAGGATTTGTGTATTAAAGAATTCCTTCCTTATAGAAATGTTGTAGCAAAGTTCCATTTTTTCAAAATAGAGATGATGATCCTCAATTCTCAGTCCTTGCAAAAGTATCTCTACAACTTTCTGTGTTACTGGAATCTATTGTATTCTGTTTACTCTCATTTGATGTAAGTAGATACTCTGTGCTAAATTTATTTGAAGACTTAATTTAAAATATGTATAAACCAAAGATAAAAATGAACTTTAGAAAACATTAGCTGGAATGAAATAGTGTTTAAGATTCCCTGAAAACCGTTTGCGAGTACATTTAAATCAGTGTTCAGTATCAGCATTTTCACTCCAGCTTAAATGTACTCATATTTGTAAAAGTATAAATGATTTTTGGCTATGTTGGCTATATTGTTTACTGGCATTTCAGACTCCTGACACTGTGTGTGTCTGAAGTCCTCTGTCTCTGTACATGCTTCTTTCGCCCACCAAAAAGAAAAAAAAACAAACGGTGGCTTGTAATTTTTAGAAAAGCTTAGTTATTTAAAAACAAAACCAAAACAGATCTCAAATGGAGACCAAATTTTTGTAAGAGTATATGCCTCCAACTGCCTAAAAAACATTAATTGATCCATGTGGTAATAACAGATGGTTAAATGGAAGAAGTGTCCTTGAAGTTATTCTAATAGCAGATGTGCCTAACTATTAGCTTCGTGTTTTTACTCACCTAAAATTCCAAATAATGTAATAGGAAAGTAACACACACCTAATCATTTTAATGTGTTCATTACCTTCTGTTACTGATTTAGGATCCACGTGAAAACTTAAAAGCAGGATGTCATTTAGAATTTATTCTGGTAAAATACTTTGGAATACATGTTTGTATATCTATATAAAAACATTTGACTTTTTTCTTTTTCCAGGATCCTACAAGACGCATTATTGCTTTCAGACAGTAGGCTTCACCTCTTCTTACAGACTCAGCTAAGCCCAGAAGATATGGAGGCTTGTGTATCTGGACAGACCAAATACTCTGTTGCTGATGCGATTCATAAGTTCGCCTCCTTGAACAGACGTTTTCCTATAGAAGATGAAGAGGGAGAAAAAGGAAAAAATGATGCGGACTCTGACTCAGAGAGGTGATTTCTGTATTTCCTTACTTTCTGAGATTATATATACATACGCACGCGCATGCTTCACTTTTTTTTGTTGATGTAATACTAAGATAATGAAAAAATTAATTGACTGAGATTTTATTGAGCTGTGACAGCTCATCATAGAAGTCTTCACACACACCTCCACGCTGAATTAATGAATGCAGTAGAAATTCAATTATCTGCATTCTGATTATGTGAATTTCATTTAGTCAGACTTGAATTATTCGCGTTTAAATTATCTTGCTAAAAAAATATCCAACTGCACTCCAAATGGCTAATTAAAAGTCCAAATTTCCTGTCTCTCTTTGTGACTGGAGATAATTAAAGTTCTCCTCTGTTACTCAGGCTTTGAGTGTGTTGTGAAAACCAATTTCCTCCTTTGCATTCTGATTATGTGAATTTCATTTAGTCAGACTTGAATTATTCGCGTTTAAATTATCTTGCTAAAAAAATATCCAACTGCACTCCAAATGGCTAATTAAAAGTCCAAATTTCCTGTCTCTCTTTGTGACTGGAGATAATTAAAGTTCTCCTCTGTTACTCAGGCTTTGAGTGTGTTGTGAAAACCAATTTCCTCCTTTTATTTTTCCCTCCCCCTCCCCCCCTCCCTCCCCTTTTCTGCAGTTCATCCTCGGGGCTTGGACCTAGTGATGACAGCATTTCACGTGGATGTAAAGCAAGCCCAGCTTCTGAAGAATCATGAAAAATCATTCCTGTATTGCTATCTTAAGGACAGCACAAAGCCGTTTCTGCTCTGTTCACTGGTTACGTGTACCACGTAAACACGGCTGGCTGGTAACACGTACCTACAAGGTGCGTCGTCAGTACAACCATACGTCCTTACAAAATTTTCAAAACAGACCTTGATACTATTTATTTGATTTAATATGTATGTTGATTCAGGTCTACATGCTGCCTATTCCATTTAGGTTTTTGTGACTGTGGAAATCTCAGTATTGGGTAAGCCATGCTCCGCTGACATATGTGGCAGTTAAAATATCTCCCTTAGTGAGTGTGTGTCTTGGATCTGAAAAAAAAGATAACTGAATTCCTCAGCTTAAAAGTTGGTATATCATACCAAATATATTCAAAGCATCTTTTTGTAATTTGCATCAGAGAAGTTTCATCTTTAGAAGTCATTTGACATTGGTGATGAAATTACATACCCCACAAGGTATTAACTTTTTAAAGTAGCTCAGCAACATCAGCAAAACAACATTTGTACAAACTATATGCTGCTGACAATTTGAGATGTAAATATATCTTCCTCTGGTCTTTCTGTAATGTTTATGGAAAGCTTGGTTTTATCATGCATAAGAGCTGGAGGCCAAAATTCTTGAGCATGGTTGCTTAGAAGTTAGAAATATTAATAAAAATGACATCATTTCTAGGCTGGCTGGAGATTCTCAGTTCCCAGGGAATTATGGATACTCGTTCCCAGTGAAAATCCTGGATGAGGTCCACTGAAACGAATGGCTGAGTTTTGCATCGACCTCACTAGGGCCAGGATTTCACCCAGCATGTTTAACTTTAGGTACCTATATTTGAAGATGCCGGGAGAGATGTTTTAGTTTAGCAGCTGAAATGGAGAGTATCTCCCTCTCCAAGATGATGATAATCGCATAGCTCTAATGCACTGTACAGATGTGGACCTCTCCACTCTTTGGGAGTAAGAAGAGCTGCTGATTTCATTGTGGCTGTAGTTAACACGTTGGAATATTGACTTTTTCTCAAACAAAAGGCAGGCTTGAACGCAACTTCGTAACCACCAACACTTATTTTGATTAAATGTCAATTTTGCTCTTTATTGTTAACAGCAGCTGTGTAGTGTCTTGTCCCAGATTCCGTCAAAGGAATATGTTTCACTGTGGTGTTGTATTTATATTTGACATTTAACTGCTATTAAAAAGGGCTAGGGGGTCTGATCACCCTAGCAAAGCTCCCATTAACTTCAGTGCTGTAGCTACCAGCCTAGAAATTGATTTTTTTTAAAAATAATTCTGTGGATACTTTCAAGGAAGGAGCATTTTAAACCTGTGAAATATAGAAACAATAGATTATTAAATGGCCAGATAATGAAGGTTAGCATAGGCGTGTGTGGGCATGCTTTTTTAAAGCATCCAGCTGGGAATCTGTGTAATTTTAGAAACATGTTTTAATAGCCTGAGGATAACATCTCTTAGGTAACTACTTTAAGCCACTGTATTTTGTTGCTGGTAGCACTTTTCTAAGATAAATATCTGTGTTTCTTTTTGCTTGGTCTTATTGAATTGCACAAATGTATCTATTCACCTTCTCAGCTTGTGTGTGAGTTAGCAGCAAAGCTATTTTAAAGTAAAAGTGATAACATTTAATTAATGCAACAAGTTATCACTAAAAATAGCTTAAAAAATAGCTGTTATTGCCAGGCAGAAGTTTTGATTACTTGACTCTTTTTTTCTCTTTTAAGATGGCACATTACAAGAAAAATTGTTTGGCAAATTTATTTAAAAGACAGGGAAAATATAAAAACAAACTGGAATAATGTCTGAGAAATTAGTGTTTTTATTTAATGCAATGCCAGGGTCGCAATTTTTTTTAAATTTTATTTTGTTCTAAAAGATTGAAGTAAGCTGTTGAAGCACTTTACAATTGTGGCCTACTAACACATCTTCCATATCTGATGAAAATTACAGAAATACAAGGTTTGGAGAGCCCTTGTGGCTATTTTTTTTTTAATTATTTGTAGGAGCTTATCTGTATGCCAGTGAGTGTTTTCTGAATTAAGACATTTCTGAAATAAATTTGTTTTCTAATAGTTCAATTGTTGTTCTGTTATTTTCTTTGTCACCCTGTTCAAAAATTCTAAGGCTACTATAACAGGCTTCTTCCCAGCTTTGACAGAAATTTGTTTAAATATTTAATCTTTTGAAAGTTGTTTGTGCAGCTAGTATTACTGGAATTTTTCCTATTAAAGGGGAAGGAGAATTATTCTATGCTCTAGTAGGTCTTCTTTTTGTATCAGTTGTATGTAACTGCATATAAATGCTTTAAGACAATTTGTGTAATTTGGAACACTTAAGTGTAACTGTCACAAATTTCAATGTAAAAAAAATTATTTTTAATGTCTTTTGTGACTTCAGTGATTTGGTGATTTTTCAACACTGTCATATATTTTGATCAGATGATCACTCGTATTTTGAGTCTCATTTTTTAGTTTTTAATAATGCTTATCTATTTCCTGGTAGTTTTTTAACAGGCTAATATCTAGTTTATAATATAATCTAATTACTGTTGCTAATTTTAATCTAATTGCAATAATTCTGCACTCAAAAGCCTCGCTTTATCTTTTGCTTAGGACTTTATATTCTCATTTTTATGGTGATTTCTTAAAAGCTCTAAAGTAATTAAATAAAACAAGTTACTACTTTCTATCTTGTGTTTAAACCTACCAGTAATGTTTCCTTTATTTCAATATCCTAATCACTTTATGACTTATCATGTGTAATTACTGTTCAACTATTTATATATATATATATATACACACATATACACTAAGTTGTTTGGTTTTGGGTTTGTTGTTGTTTTTTGCAGAAAATAGCAACAAGTGAAAGTAACTCTGGTCGTATATGCTATCAAATTCTATAATGTGTAACTTCTCGATATTGTAAACTAGAATTAGGCAACCTGTTACTTAGTGTTATTGAAATATGCTTTCAAGAAAGATGAGAAAAAAATGTCTTTTGGAAAGAAAACTTTAAATTAAAGAGCAATGCATTTTTATAAGCACTGAGAAAATGTGTGCTTCTAAATGCTCCACCATATACCACTGCTAAATTATGTGTCCAAGTCTTTTTTTTTGACATGTGCTACACTGACTTTTTTTCCGGAGCAATATTTAAATTATATAGGTATACAGTATTTGTGACTCGCTCTGTTGTGAAATAGAAGGCACAGATAAAGTCAGCATTCAGCCGGGAGCAGAATAAAACTTGTACGTTTCTTTGTAAGTGCGGGACTGGCCCGCTGCTGCTGCCCAGGGAGGATGGGAGGCAGGGGGATTTTTCCCCAGTAGCTTGTACAGTGTTGCAAAAATGTAAATGTAAATATAAATCATTATTTCCAGTATCAGGTTCATTCTTCTCCTGAAAGATCTAAATGCTTTAGACAAGACACAGTTATTCTCTTTGTCGCTGTTAGAAATACTCTGTAACCTGTTAAGTCGCTTCTTTGCCTTCTGCAATACAACCTCCTTAGAAAATAATTCAAGTGACCTTACACCACAGACATCAAACTTGCCCCTTCAGCTCCGGGCGAGACCCCCCTCG
>NW_010118518.1:655-9865 GCF_000699245.1 Pterocles gutturalis | reverse complement strand
CGATACCCCATCTGGTCCACCTGGGCCCTCTACAAGAACAACATCGACCAGGATAAACTCTTGCGATTTGCTGAAAAGATTAAGAAGTATCGTTTTAACTGCAGC
This sequence comes from Pterocles gutturalis, assembly GCF_000699245.1. Taxonomy (NCBI): domain Eukaryota; kingdom Metazoa; phylum Chordata; class Aves; order Pterocliformes; family Pteroclidae; genus Pterocles; species Pterocles gutturalis. Next base: position 9,760 of record NW_010118518.1, on the reverse strand, counting down.
CACATTGAAATTGATGACATGTACACAAAAGCCTATGGAGATTTTGACTTTGACCCTGTCAAGTTCCCCAATGTGACAGAGATGTTTGCAAAACTGAGGGAGAATGGATTTAAGGTCACCCTGTGGATTCATCCCTTTATACACACAGATTCCTCCAATTTTGGGGTCGGGATTGAGCGCCAGCTGTTCATCAAGGAGCCATCAGGGCGGCTGCCTGCCATGGTGGAGTGGTGGAATGGCATTGGGGCCATCCTGGACTTCACCAACCCAACAGCCCGGGACTGGTTTCAGAGCCACCTGCGTCAGCTCCGTCACAAGTACGGCATCTCATCCTTCAAGTTTGATGCAGGCGAGACCAGCTACCTGCCCAAGCAGTTCAGCACCTTCCGCCCACTCTCAGACCCCAGCATCTGGTCACGGCGCTACACGGAGATGGCCATCCCTTTCTATGAGCTGGCTGAGGTGCGGGTGGGCTACCAGTCACAGAACATCTCCTGCTTCTTCCGCATCATTGACCGTGACTCTGTCTGGGGCTATGAGCTCGGCCTCAAGTCCCTCATCCCCACAGTGCTCACCATCAGTATGCTGGGGTACCCCTTCATATCTGCTGACATGATTGGGGGGAATTTTTTCCCCAACAAGACAGATGGGGCGGTGGAGATCCCCGACCGGGAGCTGTATGTGCGGTGGCTGGAGCTGTCAGCGTTCATGCCCTCCATGCAGTTCTCCATCCCGCCCTGGCTCTACGACAAGGAGGTGGTGGAGATTGCACAGAAGTTCACAGAGCTTCATGAATCACTGGTGGCCCCGCTGCTGCTGGAGCTGGCTGGGGAGGTCACCGACACAGGCGACCCCATCATCCGTCCCATCTGGTGGATCTCGCCCCGCGACGAGGCCACTCACAGGATCGACTCCCAGTTCCTCATAGGTGACACCCTCATGGTGGCACCCGTCCTGGAGATGGGCAAGCAGGAACGTGACGTCTACCTGCCAGCAGGCAAATGGCGCAGCTACAAGGGGGAGTTGTTTGAGAAGACCCCGGTGCTGCTTACAGACTACCCCGTCGACCTGGATGAAGTCGCCTATTTCCTCTGGGTTTCCTAACAGGCTCCTCCATCAGCTTTTGGATAACCATGCCTTACCTAGGACTTTGTTACAAGTAATAATTCTAATTGCACATTTCATTTGAGACTGGGGATATGGAAGGGAATTAAATAGACTTCACTGTCCTCTGGGTGATCTTTTTTTTGTTTGGCGGGTGGTAATTTTTGGGGTTTTTTTATTTGGGGCAGGTGGGAGACTCTAGTTGTGTTACAGTAGGCAGAATTTTCTCTATAGGTCAGAAAGAAGTTGTCAGTCTTTCTGCAGACATGTAGTAAACCCAATACCTTCTCAGTTCCCAAGCATTTCAACAGGTGGAGGTTGGTTAGTGGCAGTGGGAGCATCTCTGATATTGCAGGAGCACCCATCACTGGGCATCAGGGTGTCTGATTTGGGACAGTTGCTACAGCACAGCCTGCCTTAAGTTTTATAATATAGCAAATATATTTAAAATGACTTTTTTAGGAGCAGAAAACAAACTAGAGATACATATATATACATTTTTTTTCCCTCTTTAGTCTAGTGTGGCACTGGACTAACAGTTGTCCAATGCTCCTGCTTTCCCAGGTACCTGGCGGGCCAGGTTACTTGAGGGATGTCCAGGTATTTTAGCTGTATGGGCTGCATATCACTTTCTGGGGCAGCTGCATCCCACCTCCTCGCCTGCTTAACACCTGTTGAAAGGCACTTGCCTGTGTGTTTTGCCTTGGGTGTGGATGTTGCCTTTCCTGAAGCAGCACCGTCCATACCAGCGTGCCCCATTAGTCTTTTTAAAGCATTTATGGCCCTGCTTTGTTACATGATTATCCTGATAATATAATCCCTTTTGATTTTTAAGGACAGATGAGCTTTCAGGTTCATTGCTGGCAGAAGGACTGCCTGGAGCAAAGCTGTTCTCAGAAAGTATGCGTGGCGCTTCCTCGGGAACAGCCGGTTCCTGCGAGCGGCACGTGTCTTGGATTGACGGTGACGTTTGCTGCTAGCTGGTGGGAGGAAAACGCCGGCTTTTGCACTGAAGTCTGTGCCAGTGGGTGTTCTCACTGTACCCGTGGAAATGTTCTCATCTACCATTAAATTAAGCTAATACCCATCTCCATCTCAGGTTGCAGTTAGAGAGGATGATTTTGTTTAGAGTTTTTCTGAAGCAGCCCTCTTCTCTCCCTGGGAGAATTAGGGCTCTTCCTCAGGCAGTTTGTGGTGCTGGAGGTGGAGTTGCTGTCAGAGGGTTCTGGACGGGACACAGGGTGACATGGTCCTGCACCCCAAGTCCCTGGCAGCCAGGATGGAGCTGCAGAGATGCCTCTTTCCCAGCTTTGGTTTTATACGGGAAGATGTATTTACAGAGAGCCATGGTATTGAAGTCTGGCAGCCTTCCTCTCCAAGGCAGGAGATTCCCGGCTGTGCCCTGGATGGGAGCACATTTCAGGCCCTGAATTTATAATGAGCCTCTGCAGAATTGAACTGCTTTGGCTTCGAAGGTTTGGGGCACTCTGCCAATCCTTCAAGCTCTCCTATGGCCAGCCAAGGAGAGCTCAGCATTAGCAACGTTTCTCTTGGGATTGTGTCTGGGCTGAGCATGAGTCTAGTATGAGTTTGCCATCCAGGGAGATGGTGCTGTGCTTTGGGTAGGGTTAGGTAGCAGGGAGGATCTTTCTCAAAGCCCATCTCCTCCCACTGGGCTTTGCAGGAGGCAGAAAAGGAGATGCACTAAACCTGGGGGTTGTGATGGGTTCCAGGAGCAGAAATGTAGGTGTTTAGGGCAAAGTCTTAAGTGCTCTTATAATTAGGAAGGAAGTAAGGAAGTCCAGTTTGATGGATTCTTTGGAGCATCCCTTAAGGTCTGAATCTACCTGACATAATTTGGTGTTTCAGCCTCAAAATGAATACAGGGGAGCTCTATAAGTCCCTGCCCAGCTGATGCACAAGCTTATTCCAAAGCCTGGTTCTTGTGGCTTTTAACTATGAAGGACTCAAGTTTATTCCCTGCCACCAGTGCAAATAGTGGTTATGTTGCAGATTACAGACACCCTCTGGCAAGACATTAATCCTGGAAGCCTTAATGATCAGTCATCAGGGCACTGGCAGGATTTGGCCCTTGGACAGGAGGGTGGAGGTGAATGTGAGGAGCTCCTAGAGATGAGTTTGACCACAGCCTGCAAGGAGGACAGGTTGCGGAGGGGCTTCTCCAGCCCCAGAAATGTGTAAAGACCGTGCTTTGATTGTTTCCAGCTCTTCCCTTTCAACCTTTGCTTGTGAAATACTTCTCTTCCCTTGGCATGGGAGTCATTGGGTGGAGCAGATGTTGCTGCACAGCTCAGCTGACAGTGAAGAAATGGGATCCTTGGCATTGGACTGCATGGGAAGGATCCTAGCGTGACCAGGAGGTGTTGCGTGTCTTTTCCTGTCTCCGCTGTGCCACTTCACCACATCCCTTACTAGTAAGGGGTGAGGCTACGTGAAGAGAAACAGCATTCCTGTTAGTATCCCCTTATTATTAAAAACAATGGGAGCAACCAGATGAGTGCCTTCAGTCTCCTCACAGTGCTTTTGGGTGCTTCAGGGAGGTCATGGAGGAAATTCTCTGTTAGACATACCATCTTCCTTCCCCGCCCCTCAAAAGAAAGGATTTTATTGTCAAAGTTTTAATTTTCTTTTTATTTAACTCTAAGAATGAATGGGTAAGATTGTGGAGTACCCTTATTTTTCTAAATGCTGTAGTTAGGTCATAAGTGGCCGTGGCTATTCAGTGCTCCAGCTAGGAGAAAGGTAAAGCTGTTGGGAGGACGTAAGGGATGATGCTGAAGCATGGGTCCATATAGGTGGCTCTCTGTGGGTCCATGGCACCAAGCCTTCCCCACAAGTTGGGGACAAGCTCAGCAATGCTGCCTCAAGATATCTCACAGGCCTCTAGGTGCCCTTTCCATCCAACTTTTTACCAAAACCACTACTTCTAACACTGCTGTAGCACTGCAGGACTCGAGAACCTTTAGGACCTCGCAGACCACAAGCACTCTGTGTACAGACACCTTGGGAACTACCCCTAAGGAGATTTCTTCAATTTATGCCGTGAGTCACTGGCAAAAGCAGGGCTTAGTTAAACTCAGCCAGGGAAAAGCCTCGAAACAGGTTTGGGAGTTGGATTCATCATTTTCCACCCCAGCCCATAGCACGCTGTGGCTGAAAAGCACATTATCATTATGCCCATGTGTTTGAATTTTGAAGCTTGCACTGTCGTGTATCGGGTTTTCTGAATGTTTGTGTTTGCACATGTCATCCTACATTGGACTGTAATGATGGTGGGTTTATTTTTAACCACTTTTCTAATTCTTAATTGTTATGAAGACAGAACTGTAACATGAATCACCTTGATTGATATAAAATTTTGGAAAACAAAATTAAGTTTAACTCTGTCCATCTGTACCAAGTACATAGGGCTGGTGGTTTGGGCATATTTGGGGCTTTTTTTCACCCTTGACTTCACTAAAATCAGAGTTGAGGTTCTTGGTTTATTTGAAGTTTGTAGCCTGCAGCTTTGATGTATGTTTTAACATGAGGAGCTGGCAGCCACCCCTCTCTTGTGTTTGCAGTGGTGACAGGAGACGGGTATATGGAGATGACCCATTGGACTACGGATTGCCCTCCCTTGGGTCCCGACAGCAAAGGGAGTAGGTATGCCTTAGGGCTCGCCTGGAGAAGACCATGTCCAGGCAAACACTGACGTTGCATCCACCTCCAGGGTTGGGGACCAGACCATTGCAGTCTTATTTCTGCTGACACCCACACAAAAAGGGCCCATCAACACCACGTCTGGGGGGTTTGCTGGTCCATGTTGCTCTCAGAGGACACATGCTTCGGAACAGTTTGCAGGTGCTGAAGAAGAGGAGCCTGCTCTTGGCTTCCCATGGGCACTCTAGAAGGTCTGTCTGGGACCTGGCTGTCACCACTGCCCCCAGGGTCCCCCTTTCCAGGTGGTGCTGATGGCCAGGCTGGGGATGGAGCACATGTTTGTGGCTATAGGAATGCCAGAAATGGAGCATATGAAACTCATTCAGGAGCCTACCTTGCCCCACGCCACCTCCTTTGCCCCACACAATGTTTTTCCTGCCCTTTCCATTGTTACTGTACAAACCACAGCCTGCCTTGTGCCACCCAGCCATTACTACTGCTGGTCAACACATGCGGCTTGGCTTGAGGAATGAGAGGGCCTTTGATTTGCTCCTTTAGCAATAAAATATATTTTCCCAGTGCTTTTCCTTTGCCTTCTACCTTGGGTGTGAGCAGCAACTGTCACTCAGCTGATGCTCACACAGAGTGGTACAGCTGGCACTGGCTGGAGAGCAGGGGGCAGGTTGGCAACTTGCAGCCTTGCAGCAAATCCTCAATAATACAGGAGTCCTCCCTGGAATTGGCAGGTTTGGGTTCAGTTTAGGTTTGCATCCTCCCAAAAGCTGGTGCTGTGTGCAGGGAGGGTGTGTGAGGCTTCCCCAGAACATGGGAGACAATGAGTGGTGTCTGGGTCCCAGCTAAGTGGCAATGCTTGAAAACACATCCCTGTCTGTGTACAGCACAGGGAGGAGTGTTAATGGCAAAGTCAAAACCACGGTGGGGCTACAGCAAAAGCCCAATCCATTTCAAACTGGATTTCAAGGAGGTGCATATGGGTGACAGCAGAGCAGTGGCTGCTGACCCAGGAGATCCTGGCTGGGGGCATGTCCATCCCTGCCCGAGATCACAGCTCTTATTACAAGTACAAAAAAAACAACAGGCAGGCAGAGCCCAAGGCTGGGGGGGACTGTGGTGAAAGGACAAGCTGACAGCAGCAGAGTCCCTTCAGGCATGTGGCCTGGCTGGCAGCCTCAGGAAAAAAACAACCTCCTCAACCACAGCTCATCCTGAGCCAGGCAGGAGCTGCCACCCTGCACATCCCTCATGCTGGGAGAGCCATAAAGATGGTCTGGGCTGCTGCAAAATCCCAGGGGCCAAGTAGAGAAGAGCGGAGATTTCTATTTATTTTATTATTATTTTTTGCCAGTAGGGCTGAGTGATTTTTAACTCAGCGATCATCAAAGATCAAGAGCAATAAACTCCCCCAGCAAAAAACAGGCAGCCTGGGGTGAGTGATGGGCTGGGACAGAGTCCCATGTCACCAGCACCTCCAACAGACAGCTCTTGCTTGGCACTGCAAGTGCAGAAAACCAACAAAGACTGAAGCTTAGCAAGGCAAACAACATGTCCCTCTGACAGCAGACAGCCGTGGTGTGGCAGGAGGGTGTGTAGAGGCGGCTGCAGCACCGCAGTATCCCTCTGGCACCAGTCCCCCATGACTCACTGCGGCTTGGCTGGGCAGCAAGAAAAGGCACCGGGGGAAAGACTGGAAAGGGGTGGGGATTTGGGGGAGAGATTTTTGCAGCCAAATGGTACCAGGAAACTCGTATAATCCCTAGAGTTTGCAAAAAGTCTTGGTGATGCTTTTTTTTTTTTTTTTTTTTAATATGCAAGCTGTCTATACAACTTTAGAAAAAGTTTTGGGTTTTTTTTTTTTTTTTTTTTTTTTTTTGCCCTCAACCTGGGATGCAGGCAGGCAGCAGAGCCGTGCCTGTGCATACACAGGACACTGATCATAGGGGCAGAGGTGCAGTATGAGGGGGCTGGAGCCTGGCTCACCCACTTCTCCCCAGCACCATGGGCATCAGCTTTTCAGAAGGTTTTGGGTTTTTTTTGCTGCGATGGTGGACAGAGAAATTTTGCTGTGACCTCCTGGGACCCGCTGGTTGCCCCAGGCCCAGCTGTCAGGGACCCCTCAGGGCTTCAAAGCAGCAACTGAGAGAGGAAGTATTCAGAAATGCATTCTCATCCTTGAGGGAGATACATCAGTAGAAACTACTGTCCTGGAGTGGGAGAAAGCCCATGGTAAGGACCCAGAGATGGTCTGTTAACCCTGAACACTGCTGCCAGACTGAGCATTGCTTTCTCTTTCTCATCCCTGGATTAAAGGGGGGGTTTTCCCTCCCCATCACCACACAGCATTAGCATTACTGCAGCTTGAGCTGCTTTCAGGGACATCTAGAAGACGTTCTGGCTCAGCCCACTTGGCACTGCTCTTGTGGCACTGTGACCATGCAGGGTCCTTGTGGCATCATGGACCCAGTGATGGGCAATGGGGTCTGATGGACTGCCCCACCTGAGCACCAAACCAGCTTTGTAGTGAGTGCAACCTTCTCCAGCCTGTTTACTTTTTGTATGGACCAGATCTGGGGAAAACCCCAAAAGAAAGGAGGTTTCTCCTGCCTTGGGGCCATGCACAGCTTTAGCTCCCAGGTGCCTACTAGCAGCATGCTGGGGTCAGCAAAGGAATCACTCTCTTGCTTCGGGAAGGCACATTGCAGCCCAGAGACCCCAGGACTCCTAAACTGCTCAGTCATGTCACTTTTAAACTTCTCTTTGCTTAAAAACAGGGACGATTGGACCAAGAATGGAGAGCATTTCACAGCCAGCCTGTCCACCCCAAGCCTGCAGGTGCTGCTGAGACACCTTCACCCAGGAGAAGTGACCTCCATGGGCAGCAGGATGCCGGCTCATGGAGAGGGATTTCCATCAACACAGCTGGTGGCACGGGAGAATATTTTCCACGGGGAAACTGAGGCAGGAGGGCACTTGGGCTGGTTTGTTAATTGTTTGAACTTTCTCAGGAGGATGATGGCTGAGTCCTCTCCTGGGACCTAATGGATTACACCTTCTGGCTCTAAATGTGGTCCCAAAACACACATGGATCCTATTAGATCCTAACGGATGCATGATTTGGTGCTAGTTTTAATTTTGGCTGCCATGAGATTTCACCACATGCATTCAGGCTTGGTTGAATCCACACCACAAGCACGGCTCTCAATAATTTCTTCCATTAAAAGTGGGAAAACAGTTGCCACAGCATTAGCAAGTGCTACAGCTTCTTTCTCCTAGCTCAGGAGAAAGCTCAAGCCATGGGAAATGCAAACTCGCCTTACTTCTGCATCAACACACATCTGATGTGCAGGCTCAAAATTGGGCACCTTCCTCTTCAGGATAATCACAGACTGCTTTTTGTAAAAAAAAACTGTACACTGCTGCAACTGCATCCTTCACTAAGTAAACAAAATTACAAACATCTCAAGGGAACAGATGTGAAACTGGGTAACAAAGGAGTGCGTATAATTTCCATCATAAATGCATGGCATTTCTTGCTGGGAAAAGATTACAAGCAGAGACTGTGTTTCTATCGATTGTATTTCTCATACTGCTGTAACAAACACAGACATCCAAAAGATTATAATGAGTAAGTTATTCTACAGCACTTGCCACAAAAAAACAGAAGTCTTAGTGTTTTCTTCAAATTTCACACTGAAGTATTTATACTTTAAAAATGATTAAAATTCCCAGGTTCTTAAAGTCATTGGTTCATTAATCCCTGAGACCATCGCACACCTTATGGAGGAGCCTATTAGGAAACCCAGAGGAAATAGGCGACTTCATCCAGGTCGACGGGGTAGTCTGTAAGCAGCACCGGGGTCTTCTCAAACAACTCCCCCTTGTAGCTGCGCCATTTGCCTGCTGGCAGGTAGATCCCAATCCCCAGGACGGGTGCCACCATGAGGGTGTCACCTATGAGGAACTGGGAGTCGATCCTGTGAGTGGCCTCGTCGCGGGGCGAGATCCACCAGATGGGACGGATGATGGGGTCGCCTGTGTCGGTGACCTCCCCAGCCAGCTCCAGCAGCAGCGGGGCCACCAGTGATTCATGAAGCTCTGTGAACTTCTGTGCAATCTCCACCACCTCCTTGTCGTAGAGCCAGGGCGGGATGGAGAACTGCATGGAGGGCATGAACGCTGACAGCTCCAGCCACCGCACATACAGCTCCCGGTCGGGGATCTCCACTGCCCCATCTGTCTTGTTGGGAAGGAAGTTTCCTCCAATCATATCTGGAAGCACAAATGGGTACCCCAGCATACTGATGGGGAGCACTGTGGGGA
>NW_010118518.1:0-283 GCF_000699245.1 Pterocles gutturalis | reverse complement strand
GATCAATCCCCACCCCAAAATTGGAGGAATCTGTGTGTATAAAGGGATGAATCCACAGGGTGACCTTAAATCCATTCTCCCTCAGTTTTGCAAACATCTCTGTCACATTGGGGAACTTGACAGGGTCAAAGTCAAAATCTCCATAGGCTTTTGTGTACATGTCATCAATTTCAATGTGGCTGCAGTTAAAACGATACTTCTTAATGTTTTTTGCAAAATGCAGAACTTTATCCTGGTTGATATCTTTTTTGTAAAGGGCCCAGGTGGACCAGATGGGGTATCG
>NW_010118517.1:903-1243 GCF_000699245.1 Pterocles gutturalis | reverse complement strand
AATAATCCAAGCCCCAGCACAGGACAGAGCCCACGTCAGCTGAGGTGTCCACTGAGCAGAGATCTCACTCTGGAAGAAGAGGAGAAGGAGTTTCAGGCTCACCTGGTTCCCAAGAAGAAGGACGCAAGAGAAGGCGATGAGAGAGCAGGGACTTGAGCTGCCTTTTATACCTGCCCTTCATTGCCACAGGACCAGAGGCACCGTTTGCAGAGGTAACAATTTCCTGACAAGCTCATCTTGAATGCAAATCCCCACAGCTAATGATATGGGCTGTGCTTTGCTTTCCTGCACTGCTGCCTTTTCATTTCCAGATTTGTGCCATGCCTATTCACCAATGATT
>NW_010118517.1:0-837 GCF_000699245.1 Pterocles gutturalis | reverse complement strand
CTGGCAGAAGACTCAGCTCAAGTGCTGGATGGGTCCAGAGCTGACAAGCGATGTTATCCTGGATGACTCTGGTGGGGTTTTTGGAAGTGTCATTCTCAAGAAGAAGCTTCAGCCATTCCTCAGCTGGATGCCACGGGCTCCTGTGCATGAGGATGTGCCATGTCTTGTCTTTCCCTCCCTCCTCTGCTCACCCAGATGGTCTCTTGTTGTTTCCTCCCCAGTTGTATGTGTTCTGCTCAGAGAGTTGTGACTATGCTGCAAAGCCCTGCCGGCTGACACGTATCAGTGGAGTCTAGTAGCAGGGATCAGTAGTAGATCCTGAATGCCATGAGTGGTGGGAAGCTGGAAACTCCAGCAAGTCTGTGCATAACAGCCAGTATGGGGGAACTGGTGGTGACTGTGGGCCACAGCTCCTGTTCAGAGGACCTGGACAGGCTGGAGAAATGGGCTGACTGGAACCTCATGAAGACCAGAGAGAGCAAGGGCAAGGTTCTGCATCTGATAGAGGAACCAGCCCATGCAGTCATGCAGGCTGCGGGCTTGTTGCCAAGGAAGGGGATCCACAAATAATGGTGTTCCCAAAGACATAAGAGTCATGTTGGGGACTAGCCAGACTATCTCCTTTGGTGTCTGCATCCTCCAGTTGTTCTTTCTTCTCTCCCTAGGCTCCACTGAGTGTTTTCTCCTGTCTGTCATGGCCTATGACCGCTATTTAGCCATATGCTACCCCTTGAGATACAGCTCCATCATGAGCAGTGTCCTCTCTGCTGGGCGGGCGCTCAGCTCCTGGCTGGGAGACTTTCTGGCCATCTCACTGCTGGCCTTTCTGACATCCAG
>NW_010118516.1:10850-35488 GCF_000699245.1 Pterocles gutturalis | reverse complement strand
CAGTGCTCCTCTTACTAGTGAATAAGAACGTACAGGGATTCAACTCCTGCATCCAGATCATTGATATATATATATATATATAGAATGCATTTATAGAAAGAGTAATTTGAGAAGGCTGCATAAAAGTAATTTTTAAGTAGTCACTGGTGTTTTATTTAAATTTTTGGGAAACGGTGTGCTCATGTTGTGGGTAGTTAATACAGGCCATATAAATGTAATATCACAGTGCTTTGGAAGGTGGATATCTGGCCCATATATGAAAACTGCACAATGAATGTATTCTGCAATTTATTAGAATAAGTTTGTGTGTACTTACCTGGTGTGATAGTTGAAATTGTTTGTATTCACAACTTTGTGGATATGAGATTAAGCAGCAAGTATATTAACGTAATGTGACAGTAACAGAGCTCAGAACCATTTTTTATTAAATTCAAGCAGTGAATAATTTTAACTTTTCTGAAACCCAGTCCACCAGCTAAATGTGTGGGATGTTTGTTCTAGGGCATCCCTGAAAGGCAAGATAAAATGACTTTGTAGAAGTTTTTAGTGAATGAATATTTCTTGTCTTAAATTGTTCTGGAAGAACTCTTGTGTCCAAAACAGTGTGTATATTTCTTAGCAGTTAAAATACAGACTAGGTGAATTCAGATGTTCTTCCTCTCTTCATCTGTGCCTAAATGTGTTGTTCAAAAACATGGGGAAATTGTGCTTGAAAATGTGGTAAGAAACAAAAGTTGATGGAATCTCTTCTACTCTTGTGACTTAATGTAAGTAAGTTCCAGGGCTGAAAACAAAAAATGACAGAGGCAAATTTTTCCTGAACATTTTATAGTTTTTATCTGTTGGTCTTAGGGGTAAGTTTCACAGATGTGTTTGTAGGAGCCATCTCCCTTTTGCATTTGAAAAACAAAACAAAACACAAATGTTTCCCAAGTTTAACATGACTTTGGGTCGATCATTACACTTTTTTTACATGAGAAAATAACTTACTTATGGAGCAAGAATTCAACTTTTCTTGTTTTTTGTCTGGAAATGAATACTGCCATTCTTGCCTATCCTTGGATTTTTTTAACCAACTGTAGTCCAGCCTCACAGTCGAATATGTGAGATTTGTTTCAGAATGAGATTTAGATACCAGAAACATGTCTTTTTCCCAGTAACTTATATAATTTATCATTGATATACAGTCTACCTTAATTTCCATCCATTTCCTTCACCTATTTTGTCTGCTTCATGCTGTGCGACCTCTCCATTGAAATGCAGGCAGCAGAGGACAGGCTGGCTGAATCCCCACTGTTGGTGGGGTAGCACTGTACGAGCAGTTTTGGAGATGACAGGTGTAGTGTATTCGGTAGATAATTTATTTTAGGTTGGGAGACCCTGATAGCAAGCCTGGGTCAGATCCTGTTGCTCCTGTCTATTCAAAGGTAGGAACACAATGAGGGACATTTCAAGCATGCGTTGGAGCGCAAATACACTTGACACCTTTGTGGTTACCACAGGCCATCTGTTCTGTTCCCAGTCCAGTCTCTTTCCTGGTTTGTTTTTTTCCCCTTCAATGTACCCAGTTTGATATTGCTGATATTACCGAAAATGGTTCATCTTAAGTTTAGTTCTGTGTTCTGGGGCAGCAGCAGGAGGGTGGAAAAAACCATATGTAATTCTCCATATGGGAAATTATATAAAGTGTGATTAAGAACTCTCTATTGCCAGGAAAATGCGTGTTCAAGAAGCTTCTGTAGTATGTCAAGGAGCAATGTTTTTTTGTGACAAAAATGTGTTAGGTCAGTTTTTCAGTAGGGGTATGGAAATATTAAATCAGAAATCAGGAGAAAGTATTTGATAGGTGAAAGAGCTGAATGTGAGATTCTTCTATTTTATTTATTTTTTAAATCATAGTTATAACATTGTTATTTTTAGGAATTAAAAGTTATGGTTCCCCGTGATAGCAGGACACTTTGGTCCAAATGATGCTTCATATTGCTATGCACTTTTGATTTGTGGTACTGGCTTCTTGAATATGTATGTATGTGTATTTTTATATATCTGTGCATATATATGTCTGATAGATTATTTCCTTGAGTCCTCTTTATTCATCTTTACTGTAGTGATTCATTATTTTCTATTTATGTACTATACTGGAACTTTCTAATGCAATCATTTGTTAAAAAGAAGTTCTTTCCTTTAATTGCTGTATACAGATCTGTTATCATTTCTGCATACCTGACTTCAGAGAATCTTTAATCTTTTTCTGGGTTAATCTTTGGTTTACTTTTGCCTTCACCTCTCTCTGTGTTTTCTTAGAGTTTGGTCCTTTATAGAAGAATAGCTGTTGGTACTCCTTTTAATTAATTTAAGGTTCTAACAAGATCTTAAACTGATGCACTGCATTTCCAGTTATCTGCTACATCTTTTTATTTTTTTCCCCTTTCTGGGTTTGTTGAAGTGAACATAAAGAAAACAAAATTATCACATGATATTCTCTCAAGGTCAGTTTCAGTTTAGATCTCAGACTCTTTGCTTAGTGCTGTCACAAATCACATGTACTATTTCCAGTATTATTAAATCAAATTACTTATGGGTGAGATATAGTAACATCAAACAAAACAAAATAAACAAAACCGTCTGATTATGCATGGGGTAAAAGTTACTTTTGATTAAGTTCCAGTTATTGTTTATTGGGGTTTTTTTTGTTGGTTGGTTTTGTTTTTTAATAATATAAGTAAGTACCAGTGCTTCTTTTAAATAAAGGGGAATGGTTTTAGGGATGCAAGACTTCCTGCAGGTATTTTTGAAAGTCAGTGATTTGTTTCAATGGTATCCCAGCTGTACAGTAGTTGAGAGCTTTAGAACTGTGTGATGTGAATGTGGTGTTGGTTGTTCTGAGCTGGGGAAAGTTATCTTCCAAGTTATACAGCGTTCCAACATTATTTTTGTTCTTCAGTGCTGTTTACCAATCTTGAAAGGCTTGCACAGTGGAAAAAGTTGTAGTAAGAAGGCTGCAAGTTCTGAAGTATACTGATACCTCTTCAGTATCTCACATGCTTGTAAGGTCTGAGGTGAATATCTCAGCTGTAACATGAGGCCCCAATTTCACCCTTTTTTTTGTGTGTGTGGGTCTTTCCCAAATGTGCAGCCTTAATTGCTTTAGTTTATTTCAGTTTATTCTGTTCTGTGCTGTTACTTCAAATGTTTACGTGGAAGAGGTAGTAATGCCAAACTGTTGAATAATCCATTATTGTGATATGATCACGGCATGGGCTCTACGGGTGCCTGTGGTGATGTTCTGGATGATGAGTCATTTAACCTTAAATATGTACCTTAGGCAATTAGAGAAACAACTCTTGTTGGAATTTGAAAATCATGGAATTGGTTATTGGGACAGGCACTGGCTTAAGACAGCTACCAGAAGAATGTTCTTGCTCTGTTATTATGTTTTTTCCAGATGCTTTAAGAATGTAGCTAGATTAATGATGTATTTGTGTAGTGTTTTCTAGGTACTGCAAAATTTTGAAGGCTGAGTACTAGCTGATCATCCATCCATAACATTTTAGTAATCTTAAGACATGGAAATATGTTCATGTAATCTGCTGGGATATTGAAGTCAAAACCATATTAGGTTCTCAAGTGTTGAATACAAATATTTATTTCTTGGTATTCTTTTTATTAGACTTGGAGAGTCAAAGTTAAAATAACACGTTATATGGTCTTTTTACAAGTTGTTGCATATTGCTAGCAGAACCTTTATGGTAATTTTATCATCGTCTTTAGATGATAATATATAATATTATGTATAATAAGTATAGTATGTATAATAATGTATAATAAGTTAGAAGATATTTGATTATGACAGATAATTTAATTTTTCTGACTTAAGAACAACGTTTAGGTGGCAATTGTTTCTCCTCCTTTTCCCTGGTTATTGCATCTGCCTTTAGGTTAAGAAGTTGATTTAGCCATGATCTCTTTTCTGATTTAGAAGGTCTTTAACATTTTGGAAAATTCTATTTTTATGTTTTCTGTTTTTTTCCTATTTCAGGTTCACTGGAAAGAGAATGAAATAAACATGGAGTCTTCTAAACTGGAATATATTTCTTGGGTCATAGTTAAAAGTAAAAAGAAGATGGAACAAAACGAGAGAACAGGAGTATAATGCCTGTCAAGAATTTTCCATTTTTGTGATATACGTGAACTTGTGATATAATACCACTGATTTATAGAAATGCTTCATTGATATTGCTGGAAGAAGTCAGTTACTGTGCAATTTGCTTAATAAGAACTTTTGTTCTAATAACCTTTAATATTTGTTAACCTTAACTGGATACTTTTTTTTTTTTAAGTCTGAGTGTTAAAAACTTTGTATAGCTGTATTTTAACTGACAGTCTGATCCTGATAAATGGCTGACAGCTGTTCATGGAAAGTAGACTTAAACCCATGAACAGTTACTACTGCACAGAGTTGAATGGAATGCCATGACTTCAGAGCAATTCTCTTAGAACCTTCTTCTTTGCCTTGCACCCATTGTATCCTTAAATATTTGAGCATAAATATTGCAGTTATAAAGTTTAAAAAATAATGGCATGGGTGAAATTCTTAAGAAAACCTGGGGGTAACCTTGGAAAAGTTTATCAGCCTGGAAGTATACTATCCCTGGCCCCTACGAAAGGCTTATTAAATGAACCAGGACAAAACAGCTGCTTTCTTAATAGTGCTGTGCAGGTAAGAAAAAACCCCTTGATTTATTAAACAGTTCTGGCTTTGTAGCAGCTTAGATGGTCATAAGTGTTTTCGTGGCAGTGCTGTTTTTACCATTCGTATTGCAGCACATATATTCTACAGAAAAATACAGCACGTTTTTCACTGGTGTTCAATTCAGTTCTCAGTTAAACTTCTTAATGGTTCCAAGTAAGACAGAATTGCCTTTCTTGAAAATAAAAGAAAAAGTGGCAATTGTAGAAAAAGAGAAAACTGTGTGGAAGTAATTTTATTTAGCATATTATTTTAAGGAATTGATTGTGAGTATTAAATGTTTAATTTTGAAGAAAACTACAGCCTTTTATTTTGTTTGCATGCATTAAGAATATCAGGAAAACTTTCATATTTGGAAACTTTTGACTCATAACTTTAAAACCTACTGCTTGAATTTTAAAACTAATGCTTCTGTCAAACATAAGTTTTATTACTCTGTAAAATTTACAGGACACTTTTTAATGTGAGACAACCAGTGCTGCTACTTGTATTGAATAGAACAATATTTTTATTAAAATACCACTTGCTCAGAATTAGCACATGAGTCTGCGGTACTGGGACATACCAGAAGATGCACATAAAGTTGGAAGCTTTGATTCTAAACTTCGGAAAGATTTGTGGAATTAGACTAGGAGATATACTTGATACCAAAGAAATAAGACTTAGATTTCTTTTTACTGTTCATATGCATAAGTATTACACACCAGCTTCTTGCGTGTGTTTGCTTATGCATTGTTCTGTTTTTACATGAGCTGTAATGGAAAAAATGTAGCTCTCTCAAGTATAGTTTAATAGTACAGTGACATTAACATGATAAAAAATAGAGCTTTTACAAGCCTACTTACAACAAGGAATATGGGGACTACTGAATTTGGTGACAGCAGTGCTCGCCTTTCCAGGCTGTCTGCAAGTCAGAATACCAAGCACAGCTTAGCTTATACTATAGTCTTTTTAAATCTAAAAATTAACAATGACAACAAATTTCTAGGCTGTGCAAAAGAGTAGAACAATATATGTTGTTGTAATGCTTAGATTTTGGACCTGATAATTTTCAAATTGTACAGAATTATTTGCCGAACTGGCAAAGGGCTTAACAGATGCATAGACTTCCTAAAAAAACATGTCTTAAAAATTATATAGGCACAGGATATACGAGAGATATGTCTACATGGTTACTATGTGTCTGATATCTAAATATGTTTAAAATAAAAAGGTACAATAGATTTAGTAGAATGAGTTTGCTGTTTTTCGTTCAATGGGAACAGCATGACCTATATTCTCTTGCAGTTTTGCTATTTTCCCCTAGGGTGCCCTAAAATTAAACCCTAAGTCAATTTTACTTATAGTTTCAGACAATCCTACTACTTCACAACCTACTGACATTTATCAAACAGTGGCTGATGATTGGTAACTGCTGTTTTAGAAGGAGGAATGTGTTCCTTTCTTTTAACCTCTGTTCAGCCTTCGGAACTGAGGTTCTAATGTTTGCAAATGCATCGTAATTAGTTTTAGCTTTTACATTTATAGATTGAGGGTTGTCTTTTGGATTTGCAGCTGCTGTGTTACTATGCCTCTTCAGAACTCATTTTTGGGGTTTTTATTTTCTATTTTTTTTTTAATGGGCAACTTTCTGAACTACTGAAAGCACTGTAGTGTAGCCAAGCAGACATTACATTTGTATACACTAATAAAAAGTAGGAACTTATACCTGATTAAGCACCAGGATTTTTTTGATCTGTGGAAAAACAAATGTAGTTCAGCAATCATTTTAGTAAGAGACCGTAAAAATGTAGTATAGACTTAACCTGAAATGGTTCTTGCATTTTACCTAGCAATTCAGTTTCCATGTTTCCTTTTTTTTTTTTTTTTTTTAAATTTCAAAGAAAACATGGAGGTGAGGACAGGGAGGGAAGGAGAAGGAAAGGGAAATGAAGTAAACCCCATACCCACTTTCCTCTTATGTAAAGCCATAAGAAGACTATTACAACCTCTGTACACGGTTGAGCTTGCTGCTTGTTTGCTTAGGAGTATTTCATCTCTTTTTCTACACAAAGTACATTGTTTGCCATTGTTTCAAAAAGTTTAAAAAGTAGATCTAATTTTTGAGTGGTGAATGTGAACCTTCCACTTCCACAATTTTCTGAAGTAATGGAAAAGGGCCATCCATCATTCTTTTAGCCGTGTTGGTGCTCAAGTTGTATGTGTTATGCTGCTTGTTTGCTTAGGAGTATTTCATCTCTTTTTCTACACAAAGTACATTGTTTGCCATTGTTTCAAAAAGTTTAAAAAGTAGATCTAATTTTTGAGTGGTGAATGTGAACCTTCCACTTCCACAATTTTCTGAAGTAATGGAAAAGGGCCATCCATCATTCTTTTAGCCGTGTTGGTGCTCAAGTTGTATGTGTTATGTGAAATTAAAAAAAAAAAAAAAGAAAATCTGCTATATGTTGCTGTGTTTAACTTAGAGCCTTCAGAACTCATAATTTTCTGTGAAATTTTGTTTTTGTAGGTATTATGGCAACTTGACATATTCCGACGAAGTTTAAGAGGTTTAACTGGACATGTATGTCAGGGAGATGCGTGTATATTTTGTGCTTTAAAGGTAAATAATTGTTGTTTGGAAGAATTGTCTTTCAAAATGAGGGAAAAATATATTTACTAATTTATATCCCTATCATACATATGTCTGGCTGACCCCAAATCATTCTTGGGTAAAGAAACAATTTAGATTTAAGGACATTTGTAAGACATGTTTGTAACTAAATATTTTCTTGTGTTTAAAGAAGAAATTTTGCAGTACGCAAAAACCGGTCTGCTTAAACATAAAACTCGTCTATTAAAAGACAGCATAACTTATTTAAAAATTTCTACCTAGCCTCTTGGAGATCCTTTTTCTTTTTTTTCTATTTGTGTGCATATGCTTTTCTTTCCTGTAGTGTTTGAATACAGTTCTTTAACTATATTACTGTCGATAAGGTCTCAAGATTCTTTTTTTACTTATTAGTTGATGTTAACTATGCAAGACTTAGTTGTTCAGTTTGTGGTAATGAAAGGCAGGTAGTGGTACTGGCTGAGTGTTTGAAAGTTAATCAAATCTGCATTTCTTAACTAGTGCATAAAAATTCTCCTTCAAACAGTTTTTGTAGCTCGTCTGAAGTCTGTAAACAAATGTCAAATTCTGTTATGTTCTTCTTGCTTCTACTGCACTGGTATTTGGCTTCCTGCAGTTACTAGGGAAATTAGGCACGATAGCTTTGTTTCGTTGGGATAAAAATCCCAATAAAAGAATGTAGAGGTTTGTTTGTGTGGTTTTTTTTTTTAGTAGTATGCACTTTCTACTCGTGAAATTTGTCAATAAAGACACTTTTGAGATTCTAGTACAGGACTGCAGAATGTATAATCAAATACAGTAGCAGATATAGTGTTATAACATATATATAGATATAACTCATCTGGAGAGAGCTGAAAGAGACAACACTATTTGAAAATGTGTTTCATTGAGGAAGTGGTTTTTGACTATGCTAAATTGTAGGCAAGGATAGGCCAACTATTTTAGAGTTTATTCAGAGGGAGTTTCATAGACCAAACCTTGCTACTGAGTAAGCATTGTAGACAAGAACTGTTTTCAGTGAAATTTATTTATTCTTTCAGGAAATGTATAATCTATGTACCATGTAGGTTTTTTCAGCCATTTTTAGTGTTTATCATGGTTGCAGTATGGTACAGCTGGTTTTGAATGTCTCTCTGTCTTTTTCGAAACATAGATTTTTCTAAAAGGTGCCATTTTATTTCTTTGGTTAAAATGGTTAATTTTAAAAAGCCAACAAGGTGAAGCAGTTTGAGAACACACATAGTCAGACTTCTTGAGGTTTTTATTTCAACCTTTTTCCAAGCTCTTGACTCTACAGAACTTGTTGGGACTTTTTGTTTCAGGAGTGTTTTGATGCATGTCGTGTTCTTTTGTGTGCAGGACACTTGGTCTTGTTAGTACATAAAGTCTAGACCATAACTCAGGCATACCTATATTCTCAGATAAAATCTTGTGTCTGTCTTGGAATGATAGCTTCAGTTTCCTGGAGTTTTGTGCGTATTGTTGAACTTCATTATGTTCTCCTGGGCTCACCTCTCAAGCCTGTCAGTGTCCCTCTGGATGGCATCCCTTCCCTCCAGCGTGTTGACCAAACCACTCAGCTTGGTGTTGTCACCAAACTTTCTGAGAGTGCAAACAATCCCACTGTCCATGTCTCCCACAAAGATGTTAAACAGCACCAGTCCCAATACGGACCGTTGCGGAACCGGTCTCCACTTGGACGTTGAGCTGTTGACTATAAGTCTTTGAATGTGACCATCCAGCCAGTTCCTTATCCACCTAGTGGTCCATCTGTCAAATCCATGCCTCTACAATTTAGAGACAAGGATGTCATGTGGTGTAGTGTCAAATGCTTTGCACAAGCCCAGGTAGATAGATACATCAGTTGCTCTTCCCTTGACCACCAACACTGTAACCCCATCGTAGGTCACCAAATTTCTCAGGCATGATTTGCCCTTAGTGAAGCCATGTTGGCTGTCACCAGTTACCTCCGTATTGCTCGTGGTATGTTGCAATTGAACCTGTAAATAATTAATCCTTTCATTCTAATGGTGCACTTGTGAAGACCAGGTGCTTCTCTCTTTTTATTTATACCTTTCCCAAAGGAATTTTGCTTTTTTTTTTTTCCTCTTTTGCATTTTTTTTTTTCCTCTTTGCAGGTGTTAGTCGAGGTTTAGATTGATTTTTCTCAGCCTTTCATATGAACTAAAAGCACAGCCCATAAATTCTGGTTTACTTCAGTTCAAATCCATATTTTTCTTTTGTTGGTGCTCTGAGAGTCAAATATACGCTTTTTGTCTCAGGATAATACCGGGGTGGGACTTGACTATGCAGGCCACTAAAATAAGCATCCATATCAGCATAACTCTGCTTATCTGTACTTTTTTTTTAAACTGGACACTTAAAGCTCTGTTGCATACCAAAAATGACCTAGTAGCTAAAATGAGAAGTGGTGAACGTTTTCAAAGCAGAGTTAATTTGTATTAATAGATCTGTTAAAAAACTTATTTTTGAATGTTTACTTTGAGATACTGACTGTAATTTTTATCAGTACTCCAGGCTTTTTTTTTGTGAGAGGGAAGTTTAAATATTTGACAGACACACTGGAGTGCATCATGGTTAAAACGTTACTTTCTGTTAGCACTGAAACACTGCATATCTGTTGTATCTTTCCCTTCTGTCCAACAGATTTTATTTTTTTTTAAACCTAGGAGGCCTATGTGAAGAATGCGTATCCTCATCTATGTTTTACTTGGCTTCTTCTGATTTGCTTTGTCTTTATTTCTCTTCATTTTTCTCTAAAGTTTGACATAGAATTCTTGACAGTGGAATACACCCTTTAATATCTGCAAATGTTTTTTCATTTGTTTAATAGCTTTTAACTTTCAGTTCTTTTAAAATTAACCTCCCCTACTTTCTAAAAGATGAGGTCACTTGCATACACATTTCTGCCAAAAAGAAGAGTAGTAGCCAACTATCTCTTCTGGGAAATTAATTAAAAATGAAGTGCAATTTATTTTCATGTTATGGAACTGCAGATATTGATCTGTTCTCTTGTGTTTTGTGCAGTGGTTCAGGAGAGAGCTGATTTAGTAGCAAGGATTATTAACATTCTATCAAATTTAGGGGAGTTTTTTGCATATGCATCATTTTAATACAGATACACTCCTGTCTGAAGTAGTAATGTAAAAGTTATGTTATTTAATTAATTATAGGTGTTAAACTGAGTGGTATTACATTATGCCCTAAGAAATACACACCATCTGGAAAGATACTTGTGCATGAATTGTGATTCCAGTGGCCAAATTAAAAAAGCTGCATAATTACAGACCTGGGCTTGTGTTGCTTCTGGGAGCTAAAGTCAATCACTTGCATTTTTATATACTTCTGTGTTGTTTTTCTGCTGGATCAAAGTTCAGTTCAGTAGCATAACTTTTTATAAGGGAATGAGTAACAGAACATGGGACTTAAGTAACTTTAAGAGAAAACAGTGGTTTCCAAAGTTGCATAGATTTATAAATATGTCACATACTTGCTGTTTAGGCACGCTGCATAAGAACTGATGTATTTTTGTAGAACCACGGTGTCTAGTCAAGTGGCTAATGAAGCTAAATAATCGTATTTCTTTCTAGGCAATATTTTCACAATTTCAACATAGTCGAGAAAAAGCACTCCCATCAGATAATATGAGACATGCCCTGGCAGAAAGTTTTAAGGATGAACACCGTTTCCAGCTTGGATTCATGGATGATGCAGCAGAATGCTTCGTAAGTATTCTTTGTGACAGTTGACTAGAATGACGTTAGTTTTGTGGATGACAAGCTGGCCTGTTGTTTTGGTAGCTCCAGGCTAACAAGTGGGATACAAGTCTTGTAATAATACTGATACACTACTTTATGCCATTTTAGGGAAACAGACACATGGACTCAGTGTCTGGTAACGTGGGATGGAGTGATCTTGCATTTGCTCTGTACTTTCTTCCCCTAACTCCGTAGCTCAGGCAGAGGGATATGTGAAACATCGTTACTGTAGGAGGTCAATGAGGATGATGAACCCTAAATCACTCCTGAAAGCTTTTGGACAGAGAGAAAGGTTATCTTCTCTGGAGAAGAGGCACCTACAGATGTGAATATATAGTCTGCTCCTCCAAGTATTCTCTCATCACCTATTGAAATATGTTCTGTTACAACTAGCCAGCTCATTACTGAAGGCTTCTGCAGAAGAAATTTACATTTTCTTATCCAAGAGTGAATGAATACTTGAAGATCTTGACTTTTTGCTGCAATTACTTTCTGCTTTTATGAAGTGTATTATTGAAAAACATGAGCCATTACTGTGGCCATAAAAGACAACTCAAGAGCGGATAGAACACTGGTAAAGAAGCCTTTCTAAGAGGTCCTGTACTAGGCAATTAAAATTGTTCACCATTAAAAAAAAATATATATTCTTCAGACACAGATTTGAGGGACAGAAAATATGGTTGCTGCTTTGGTTACTTTCAGCTTTGGCCTTCCTTTTGAAATACCCACTCAATACCTACCTGCCAGATGCATTTTCACACATGTAGGAAAATCCAGTGGAGAGCTCCTGAAAGTGGCAGTTTTGAGTTCTTATAGTCAGATTAATGGATTGCAATCTGAGTGATCCACCTGAATAAACTGACTTCTTCCTGTTACTTCTGGTATTTTTAGAAAAAAAGAGGAGAAAAAGTCCATATTGATTCTGGGGCCAAACTGGTGACAATCATAATACTTTTTTTCTTTGCCTTTTTTTTTTTTAAGGTTAAAACTGAGACTTGTGATGGGATTAGGCATGTGCTATTTATGAGCCTTTTCCATGCTTCTCTCAGTGGTGCTTGTGTTGGCATATGTGCCTGATGCGATCAGATGATCAGATTAATATGCAGAGAAAAATTTAAAAGTGTGAAGAAGAACTGAGACAGAGGCCTGATCCAAAAAATATTTCAGTCATTGGATACAATGACATTAGTATCATGTCTTACTGTAAGAACGGCTTTTAAAATTTTTCATGAAAATTGACTTCCTTCAAAAGAGAACAGACTCTGGAAGAACAGTTGGGTAGCTGTTATCTAATGCTATTTTGTTAATGTTTCGAAACCTTGAGATGAAGAAGAATTCCTGTTCACTGGGTTCTGAATAGGGATGGAATTAAATACACGTTAAATTTGTAAGTGGACCATTTGGAGCCAAGGGGAGTAGTTGTTGGAGTATTAAACTGTAATGTTGCTTGTATATTCTGACTTTATCACTTCAGTTTATGTTTACATTGTTATTTCTATTTAGGAAAATATCCTTGAGAGGATTCATTTTCACCTAGTGCCAAACAGTGAGACAGATATGTGCACTTCAAAGTCCTGTATTTCTCATCAGAAGTTTGCTATGACACTGTATGAACAGGTCAGACCTTTATTTGATTGCTTTAACAAATAATTTGTTTCCACTGTCCTGAGTAAATAAAAAACAAAAGTGATTTTATTTTTGTAGTGTGTATGTCGCAGTTGTGGAGCATCATCAGACCCATTGCCTTTTACGGAATTTGTGCGTTATATTTCTACCACAGCTCTGTGGTAAGAGATTTTACTCTTGTATATATAGAAAAATGAGATACCCTTCCATTACTAATCAAAGCATATCAGAGAAATTCTGTAAGTGTTAAAAATGAATGTGTATTTCTTTGTTAAAATGTCCTTTTGAGGTACCATCCAAAAGTAACATTACATTTGGGTTTCAAAAGCAAGATGTGGAGAGAGTTTGACAAAAAGTGTATATTGCTAATTTTTTACCTCTGTCTCTTTTATTCACAAGTTGTAGCTAACTGAGAGTTGACTGAAATCTCTTTAACTCTTAAGAAGGGAGATCCACAGTTATTTCCATTTATTTTTTACAGTAATGAAGTAGAAAAAATGATGGAGAGGCATGAACGTCTCAAACCGGAAATGTTTGCAGAATTGCTACAAGCAGCAAATACTACTGATGACTACAGAAAGTGTCCTGTAAGTAAACGGAGATGTTGCATTACTTTAAGATACAAGGGAGAATTTTTTAGGATATTAAATCAGGCTAAAGTATTCGCTTAAAAGCAGGATTAGCTGTAGCCATTTAAGTGCAGTCCAGCTTAAGGTAAAAAAACCCTTAATTTTTGTTTTTTTTTCTCCACTGATAGATAAACATGGTATTGTAGGTGCAAACGGTCTGTTTAGGAAGTCAAGTTATGAGATCTGTGTGTTATTCTTTACTTAATTTTCAACATATAGCTATGTTTTTTTGATTAATTGAAAGAGGTGTGTTTTCTGGGTGAAACTGCTTTAGTTCATATACACCGACAGCTTGACAATATTGTCTTCTATTGGAATAATTTTGTGCTTGTGTGGGCAAAAATAGTCTCTTTTAGCTTGGTCTACTTAATTCCTCTCTTCCTTAAATGGTTCTGTGTCAATACTGTTAATTTAGGAACCATGGAGAAGTACACAAGAACATATAGACCTAAGCTTAAATGATGAAATGGAGAAAAAAGAGAAATTGTGATGGTGACTTGCATGTTTTCAGAAACTTCTGCTTCAAGGTAGTGGAGATATTTTAGCTGTAGTCTTCATCAGAGTGTTTTTATGGTGAAGAGTCTTATCCTTAAATTGTTAGAAACAAACATCATAATAAAATTTGAGAAGTAGAAGAAGTTGCAGAGTTGTTTTGTTGCACTATTCCTTGTCTAGTAAATAAACTTTGGACTTCCATTTTTTTTAAACATCTTTTGTTTTCTCTCCTGTCACTTTTTTTTTTTTGTTTTTCTAGAGTAACTGTGGTCAAAAAATAAAAATTCGTCGTGTTCTTATGAATTGTCCTGAGATTGTCACAATCGGTTTAGTCTGGGACTCAGAACACTCTGACCTGACAGAAGAGGTTATGCGGAATCTGGCAACACAACTTTATCTTCCTGGGGTATCTGACCTAAAACTTACTATTTGCTTATTCTAGAATTTAATTTTACATGTATTTTATGTATAAGTAAATATATACAAAATACAAATGTATATACACATGTATTTTTTAAAAGCACAGTTTAAAGTTTGTCTACTTTTACCATTCTTTATTATATGCTGTTTGATGTAGTTTCTTTGAGAAGAAAAACTCTCGTCAGAAGTGGTGGTCTTGTGCCTAAGTACAAAGATGAACATAGGTGAATTCCAAGTAGAATATCTAGGAATACCATGTTCAGTTTGAAATTTGTGGAGTTATTCCAGAGCATTATTGTTTTACCCTTTCAGCTGTGCAAAAATAAATGTTAAGATAGATCTAATGTAAAAGTTGTTATTTATACTGATGAAAAATTGTATAATGCAACAGGATATTTAATACGAGTTGCCTTGGTGAAATGCCACTAGTGGGTCTGGAAATTCAGGCTAAACGTCTTACCCATATTTTAAAATATGTAACCATTTTTACAGCTGTTCTATAGGGTTACAGATGAAAATGCCAAAAATAGTGACCTTTCTCTTGTGGGAATGATTTGCTACACAAGCCGACATTACTGTGCCTTTGCCTTTCACACCAAGAGTTGCAAATGGGTGCTGTTTGATGATGCTAATGTAAAAGAGGTAAATACTGTTTTTACTGCCGCCAAATTAAGTCATTTTTAGTTTTCTAGACTGCATTCTTCTGACACCAAGCTAGAAACAAGCCAAACAAGTGTCTTTATTTTAATGAACCTTTGGCTTTGTAAATCAGTTTTTACAAATGGATTTTAGAATTGACTTCATTACTATACAGTTCTGCCTTCCAAATGTTTCAGAATGTTAATGCACTTGTCTACTGTTGAACTTCTTTTAATGAAAAAGAAGACTTAAATACTTTTGGCTGTACTCAAAGTGTTGATGCTCTGATTGTTAGCCCATCTCATACTGATTCTAGCTTTTTGCCGCAATTCACATAACTCATGTGCCAAAATGCTGAATCCTAATATACCTTTGTAATTAGGCATTTGGTACCTGTTGCTTAATAAATTATTCTTTCCATAATGGGGTTGAATTGTGTTGATAAAGAAAGCTTTGGTTTGGTTTGTTGGTTTTTTTTCTTAGATCGGAACAAAATGGAAAGATGTGGTCTCCAGGTGCATTCGTTGTCACTTTCAGCCATTGTTGTTGTTTTATGCTAACCCAGATGGTACAGCTGTATCTCCAGAGGATGCTCCAAAGCAGATTATTCACTGGTCTCAATGCAAAGCAGCAGGAGGAAATGATGAAGACTTGGGTAATTAAGTTGTTTGTTGGTTCGGTTTTTTTTTTTTAATAACAGTATCAATTCTATTTTTGAAATGAGGATTATAAAGGTTCTGGTAATGGATTAGCTGCTTTGTTCTTAAATACTTTTATCAATAATTATTAAAAAAGAGATTAGTGTATATATTCAGTATTAGAACTGTGTTTTGTGTCTGATATGAGAATAGAAATTGAGACTCATGGATAATAGGGAAACAAGATTTTCTGTTGTAGACTGGTCATAACTATTTTACACAACTTCAGTAATTTCAGAGGAAAATTGTAGTGTATTTATATATGCGGATGTTCTTATGCGTGTACTGATACATGTCAAATAGCTTTAAAAATGCTATAAGAAAATACTTTCAAGGTTCCTACAAATATGGACATATATTTGGAGTGTGTGTTTGTATATGTGTATATAGACAGACACAGAGAGAACCAATTCAGAACTTTGGAAAAAAATCAGGAATTGCAGGAAACTTCTCAGAGATTCTTGTAGCATATGCCTCAATACGTGAGAATCCTGTCTTTTGGTTCTGTAGTTTGTACTGCTGTCTTTTTTTGATTTATGTTAAACATAATATACAAGTAAATTGAATAAAAGGGCAGTTGAATTTGACATGTTCCTCTTCACATCATGACTAGCAATAAGACATCAGCTGCTTCCGGGAAGAAAGAATTGAGGACTCTGTTCCACTACAGTCCACCATTATAAATATGGCAGTATATAAAGTGTTACAGAACCTTATAGCCTAGCGTATTGAAATGTGCTGTGGGGTTTTTTGTGAGGTTTTTCTTATGTTTGTGTTTTCTATCATCAATTAAAAAGTTTTCTTATTTTTTAATTTAGTTATTGGAGACTTTAAATTAGGAAGCCTTTCATTTCTAAACATAGATATTTTATTTGATAGGATTTGAAAAGCATTCTGGTCCTAAATCAGACCACATGAAAGAGAATGGAATTGGAGACCCCACTAATCAAAAGAGTAATAAAAAACTTCAGCCAGATAATTCAGCATTCAGTAGGAGCCATATTCAGGCTAGTGGTGGTAGAGGTCCAGGTACGTATTCCTTACCCTCCAAAAAAACCCAAACATGTCTCATTATGAAATATTTCAGTTGATAGCGTTTCAGATGTGTGCTCACCTCTGAACTGGAACCATTTCTAAAGGAAGAATTCCATCATTGACTTGAATGAATCTTTGAATGGTGACTAATGTGTATCTGCCATGGAATGTTAGCTTTTCTGGAGAACTGTAAATGCAAAATTTTCTTATTACCCCTCATTATTCCTGTACTAAAGTGGCTCTTGAGGCCTTAATCCATTTCTCAAACATCATCATGCCTTCCAATCATATTGCTGGTTAAAAGGCACATTAGAAACTTGAAGCTAATTTGATCTTTTGGAGCACGTGGTGTGGCTCTGTGGGTCATTGGCTATTTGAGGCATCCTGTTCCCCAACAGTGTTGTGATATGCAGCATTATTTGTAGTCCTGTATATTAGTGGACTTTATCTTGTTAATGGGGAAGAATAGTAAAAAAGTTGCCTTATCTGTTTAAAAATCCATTCTATCTCTACATTAGGCTTCCACGCAAATCAGGCTGTAAGTCATATGAGACAGTGATTTCTGCCTTACTTGTCTGTGCCTTTGCTCTGAACTCCCCATACTACTTAAGCAGAGAGATGGTGCCTTGTCTTGAGATCTGTTTCTCCTCTGTCTTTATTGTTGACTTACTAGACTTTTTAAATCTGAGAATTCTCAGCTTGGTAACTCTTTTTTTGGTGGAGTGATGACTCAAAAATGCTTAGTATTTACCTTTTCAGAAACAGATGTTTTCATAAGCAGTGAATCCACTGCTTTGGTAGAAGTGAACTGTCACATTTAGAGAAGATTAAATTTAGATTCATTTTTTCAGTATAACTCATAAAAATTTATGTAAATAGTGCATGCTTTAAAAATGGCTCGAGCATTCAGTTTTAAGTAAGAGATGTTTGTTAGACAAACTTGACGTAATACTGCTTTGGTTACTTTCATTAGCTCCATTTAGTGGACTCCTTGGAGATACCTCTACGCTTACCTGTACTATCTATCTCCCATTTTCTTAACCTGTGTTATGTAATTCATTATTCTTTAAGTAGTACTAATATTAAAATCTAAATGTTATGGTACATAACTGTATTTGTGTGTTTTGATTATGAATAACTTTGTAGTAATGATCTTTGACAAAAAGTATTTTTTTGCAGCTAAGTTAGGTTACAGTGATCAAAAGGACAGGCTAAAGGACATATCCAGAGAGTGTGCTCTGAAAGCTGCTGATATGAAAAACTTCTCGTCTTTAAGAAAAGATACAGACAGAGGACCAAGAAAAGAGTCTGGGAGACAAAGAGGTAAATTTAAAAAATATGACCAGAGAATCAATGGGTTAAATAGCTTTGAGCATCAATACTAGCTGTCCAGGCTTTTTTCTCCTTTTAAGAGAATAGGCTGTAAGATTTGAGTTTCCTGGTTTTCAGTATTCTGAAATAGGTACTGAATTTGTTGGATGGGGCTCTGGCAGCCTGATCTAGTGGAAGATGTCCCTGCTTACTGCAGGGGTGTTGGACTAGATGATCTCCATGGCCCCTTCCAACTCAAACTATTCTATGATTCTATGAGATAGTGTAAGAAATATATGTACTGTAGCAGTATCAGTTAAATATTAATGAGCATGTTAATGGAGCTTCTTTCTTTTTTTCTTTTAAGATTTGATTGGGGAAGATCGTTCCAGTATTAAGTCGGGGTCCCCTCCAGTTGGAAACGGACTTAGACAATGTGCTGATCAGCGCATATACAGCAGTCAGGGAAGAGGCTCCTACAAGCATGACAATGCACCTCACCAAGCAAAGCTTTCTGCACAGGTGCCTGGATCAAGTAAAACAGAAGCTTTTCCTGCTGGAGAGAAACCAGTGATCAGGACCCGGACTGATGGTGTCACTGGCTATGATACAGACACCAGTCAAGACTCTAGGGACAAAGGAAGTATCATCAGCAGCAGAAGCAGAAGTAGAGGTTGGAAACCTATGCGAGAGACATTAAACGTAGACAGCATTTTCAGTGAGACTGAGAAAAAACAGCATAGCCCAAAGCACAAGGCAAATCTGAACAGTAAAT
Source organism: Pterocles gutturalis (assembly GCF_000699245.1). Taxonomy (NCBI): domain Eukaryota; kingdom Metazoa; phylum Chordata; class Aves; order Pterocliformes; family Pteroclidae; genus Pterocles; species Pterocles gutturalis. The sequence continues at coordinate 16,720 of NW_010118516.1, read as the reverse complement.
CTAAGCATGAAAAGGAACGAAGCTTTAACCATTGGCCAAAAGAGAACCAAATGCAGAAAGGTTTAATGACTATATATGAAGATGAAACAAAACAGGATACAGGAAGTCGAAGTTCACTGGATTCGGAGGGGAAAGGGAATGCTGAAAAAAGCAAAGGATTTACAGAGAGAAAAATCCATGGTGATAACTGGCAAATTCAGAGGACAGAATCTGGATATGAAAGCAGTGATCATATCAGCAATGGATCTGCAAATCCAGACTCACCTGTTATTGAAGGATTCAATGCAGCAGATGTCAAGAATGTTAAAGAAAGTGCTTCCTGCAGGTAATGCTAACGCTCTTAGAACGTCTATAGATTGTCTTTACAGAAAAATAAGTTGGTTTACTGTTTATGTGTTGTTTCAAAAACAGTCAAGAAAACATGCTTTGGAACTTCATATGCTTGAGATCAGGTATGTAGAAAGCTAGCTATATATCTAGAAATAAGGGTGCAGACAATTAGTGTTTACCTTCACTCGGACTGCAACATTAGTTCTGTTTGGAACGCGCTGAGCCAGAACTGCTAAGCCCTGCTGAGGGGCAAGGGTGTGTTAATTTGAAATAGTTGCTGCACTTCTTTAGTTGCAAGTTCTTTAGATTGTGGGTAACTTGCCATCTGTAATGGAATACAAGTGTCTATATAAATCCTATCTATAACAGTTGTACAGACAAAGAGATGAGAATGGCAGTAGGTGGATCTTGCATACTGTTACTAGTCATTGATCTGAAATTCAGTTTTCTGAAACACCTCAGATATACGTTGATCACTTGATAATTCATTGACCTACTTGAAAGAAATCTTTGCTGAGATGTGTAAAATTACTAAAACTTCTTGAAGTGGAGATGCAAAATTTTAAAATTTATTTCATAAAGTATTGTGGCAAGGTATCAAAACAAGATTTTTATTTAAAACACACAAAATACAGTTTCTGGATGAATTGAAATGTTTTTGATTATTTTGTAACTGCAAGAAAACAAAATCAGTCATTTGCTTAGTTCTTAGTTTTCTAGGAAATTATTTTATTTCACATATAGGAGCGAAGCCAACAGATAAGACTGGTTATTTTGCAAGTGTATTCTTTTGGCTGGTTGTATTTGACTGCTTCGTGGACTTTCTGAACTGGCGATTATGATTGTGGTGTCCACTTCCCATTAAAAACACTTTTAACCCCATGCCTTTATCTATTTCCCCCTTCTCCTCCCCTGCTCCTGCCTTTCTTCTCCCACCCAACTGTACAAAATGTCAGTATACAAAAACCTCATGGGCTTTTGTTGGATAATGATATAAATATGTGTAAAGCCACTTCAAGCCATGTTTATATTTTCAGTGTTTGCGGTTGCCTGTAACAGTGATTTCTATCTACAGTTTTAACCATGCTGCATTTTTAAACATGCCCAAGAAGTAATGAGATGCCCAAATGCTGCATGTGTCTTTTTATGAGAGGGAATATGATAAATTTAAAGCAACTTCATTAAGAAACTGCTTACATTATTGTTTAAATATTTGTTAAATAAAGAAGAAAAACATATTTTATCAAAATACAAATGACTTCTTGAGACTTTCAGAAGGATCTTGAGTGAGTGGTAATTAGAATTGACAGACAATACTCACTAGTTCCCTTCTCACTGTTCAGACTTTGTCTCATAAAAACAAAAGACAAATGAATGACTTGAGAATTCTTTTAGAAGGTGGAAAAAAATGACATAGTGTTTTGTTTTCTATTAGGTTCTTTCTCCCTTCTTCCCGATTCTTTGAGTAGTCTTGTTTTCCTGTCAAGGTTTTTTTGTTTGGTTTTTGTTTTAATTGAAAAGTTGCCACTGTATATCTTCTTCCCTGCCTTACTCTTGGAGAAGGAAGGAATTGTCAGGGTGTTTTTCAGCTCCCTCTCTGGAGTGGTAAGGCATGGTTTTTACTTAACTAAACCAGAAAGATTTACTAAATCTGCTGGTTTGGGTTTTTTTTTTTTTTTCCCCCCCTCTTCTTGGGTTTGCTGTGTTAAGTACTAAAGGGCCACCCCTACTATCTTATGTAACTTCTGTACAGTGTGTTAGTAAAAAATGTGACAGTGATAACAAGAGTCAGTTTCACATAGGCAAAGGTTTTACGCTTGTATGCATTCAAGGCAATAAAGCTTGTGATCATACATCATAGTCAAGCTTTCAAATTGCGTGTATCCTTCTTTTACAGTGAACAGAACTTGTCAACCAGAAAAGCTGACAATGTGTTACATTCCGTATCCCAGCAGAACCGAAACTTCTATGGTAAGATCTTTAACTTGTACAAAGAGTAAGATATTTTCTAAAAACTAATTTAGATATACAAAACTTTAATACTAACTTACTAATATCACACAAGAGATGGACAGATTACTGATTAGCCTTTTGTATTCTATAATTTTGCTGTTAATGTTAATATTGTGACATTTCATAAAACTGGAAAATGTGTACACAGTTTATAATTGTTTTTTTTTACAAGCCATAACTAAATATTTCAAAGTTAGACAATTTGTGTATCAGGTTGGCTGTATTTAGGTGGACTAGAAGAAAATCTAGAAGCATTCTGTTCCACAGAGCACCTTAATTTGTTCAGTGTCTTGTCTTTCTTCTAGAGCAAATGTACCGTGTTAAAGGGATTTCTAGCTACCTGCCATGATATATGGGTTCCCAAATAGAGGGTTTGGATATTTTTTTCCATGCCTCCACCATTGTGAAGAAAATTAATATGCATGGTGGTGGAAGTTTACCTGTTTTTAGCATCTCCTTTCAGACAGCAGTGGCAGCGCTTACCTGTGTGCTGAGTCATGTAAGAGCATGACATGTCTCACAAACAATTGTTCCACGTGAACTCTAGCACCAAAGTAACAGGCTAGGTGATTTTTTTTTTTAGCAGTTTTATGTATTTTAAATATGGTATTTTAGTGTGGAATATGAAAGTATCATTTTGGGAGGCCACAGCTGCTGCTTGTGTTTCTGTATAAATTATTAGATAATGAGGATAGAATGATTCTTCTTTCCACAGTCCCCCTCTCCTGGTGTGTTTAGTTACAAAGCATTTGCTTTATAGGTTGATAGAACAGTTTGTCGTTCCTTGTGGGTGTCACATACCACTGCCTCCTCAGTAAGAGGCCAGGGTGTAACTGCTTCTGGCTGGTTCTCTGTATGAGAACTGAAAACACTGGTGTTCACTCGTGTTAGTGATTTTTACCAGGGCTTGCAGTAACATGACAAGAGGTGGTGGTTTTAAACTGAAAAAGGGTAGATTTAGATTGGACATAAGGAAGAAATTTTTTATGATGAGGGTGGTAAGACACTGTAACAGGATCAGAGAAGTTGTGGGTGCCCCATCATAGGAAGTGTGAAGGTCAGGTTGGATGGTGCTTGGAGTTAAAAGATGCCCCTGCCCACGGCAGGGTGGTTGGACTTGAATGATCGTTGAAGGTCCTTTCCAGCCCAGACCATTCCATTATTCGATGAGTCTGTGATTTTTGGATGACTCTCTGCTGGCATAAAATATCCAGTATAATTAATTTTCACTGGCCTTAATTAGTGCTTTCTAATCTGATGGAAATGATTAAATGTAAATCTCCATTCCATTGCTTTTATTCTGCTTTGAGATCGTATTTCTCAGGTTAATGTTTTTTAGCAAGTGTGCACGTTCCTTCTCTCCCCCCGCCATAAAAAAAAAAAAAGGAAAAACCGTAGTAGTTCTGTTCACTCCTCGTATTTTCACCAAAAGCATTTGCATGAGCTTTATTGCTGGAAACTAAGGAAGACTTTTTTTTTAAATGTCTGGGTAGACTGTGGTACCATTTGTTTTCCTTCAAGATATGAAGCAATATCAGGAAGAAACACTTGTAATAAGGAAATCTACTTCCTTTTACATACTAATATGTCTGTTGCGTTTTTTCAAAGTTGATAAATGTTTTGGACTTATAAATATTATAGGTCAGCGTGAGGCCAGCCAAAATGTTATCTACTGTTACTGGAACAATGGAATGGTGCTTGTACAAAGAGGTGCAATAAATATTAGGCCACTTCCCCAGGAAATGTTTGATTTTTATAGATATCATACTTCTTTTCAAATAATGTACACGATAGTTTCTTCTAAGACTTAAATTGGCAGGGAGTGGTTCGCTACACCACTTTTATCTTTTTTGTCATCAAAATAATTTTGTGTTGTAGAAAGAGAACTAATTTAGTGTTTGTTTACTGTGACAACAAAAAAAATGGAGATCAAATCGATGTTGCATGGAATACAACGATCTGTTTTGCATGACATCCATTCTGCTTTACTTCTGTACTATGTTATCATATCAGTGGGAAAAAAAACAACAAACACTTGGGTAGCAAAAAGGAAAAAAAAACATTAGTGAAAAATATATAAAGGTCTGTCGGAATGAAAAATACGTGTCTTCAAACAACCTTTGAGCTCAGTAACAAGTATTCTCTGGAGAGAACCATGTACCGGACTTAGGTATACCTAAAACTTTCAACATGCATCATACATCGTATTTAAAAAGTGTAGTGATTCCAGGTGATCTTTAAGAGTTATCATAAAACATTATCACAATAATTGTCATGAAACAATGATAAAATCCCCTCTATACAGTAATTCTAATTCAGTAACTTTTGAATAGTTGCATAACAGAAGTGTATATATTCTAAATTAAATGTGAAGTTCTCACATATGTGGATGTTTTGGAAAACAGTACTTTCAGTGGAAGTGGTTAATGGCGTGGAAAGATACCTGAAGAATTTGATCAGTTTACATGTTTGTGGGGCTAAAGATTTATTTAGACTCAGTTTTTTGATTGTCTAAAAAGTGTGTCAGGACACCTTTAGCAAGGATAACAGTAGTCATTTACAGGTATCTGTTGTATTACCGTGTGTTATAACTCTGCATATGATGAACAAGACATGAATTGGTAGGTAAATACCAGACAGACTCCTAGAAAATAGTATTTTAAGAAAGAAATGCCCAGTCTTTTCTGAGAGAGGGATGGAATGTAAGAAATCTTTGTTAGCTGCTCATGGCAACTTGAAAAAATATCTCTGGATGTTCTTTTGTGTGGGAAAATTTTATGGAAATAGTGTCAGACTTTTAATGATGCCCATCATTTGTATAACTCTGCTTTACCAGTTCCTCATTTTTAACTGGAGCTGAACAAGGCTACTCTTGAGCAGTTGGAATTCTGTCCTTGACTTACAAAAATAAACTTATTGTTAGAGCATTATAAAGATAGTAACACTGGATCACACAGTGGTTATGCAGATCAAATGGCTGCTGCTTTCACTGGTAGTAAGCAGTAGATAACTGTAGTGCTAAAGCGAATGTCCCACAAGGCTGATCACTAATTTGTGTGATGAAATTTTGGCAGGAAAATGTGGATATTAAGAGATATAGTATCCTTAATTTATTTTAATGAGTTAAGGTTTATGAAGTTTAAACTTAATGAACTGTGAAGGCTCTTTTTTTTTTTAATTTATTTATAAAGAGCATGTGACATGAACAGTGTGGGGGGAAAATTGCCAAACTAACATTCTTCAAGTTGAAGAAAGATTACTGTAGTTCTTGGACATTGGTAAGGGCTATAGAATTTTTTAATCGATTTTCAGAGCAGTCTATGTGCTAGCTACTGATGATCATTTTTGATCATAAAGAGGTTTCAGTGGTTTTCGGGACTACCCTCCCTGATCTCTAAGGCACAGATGTCTTCATGAAATTTCCACTCTTGACAATTTCAATAAAAGCATAAGGAAAAGAAAAATTTAAATCTTAGAATCTGTGTTTTCTATATCTTCCTTCCCGTTTCCGCCCTGTCCCCCCCCCC
>NW_010118516.1:0-10819 GCF_000699245.1 Pterocles gutturalis | reverse complement strand
CCCCCCCGCAAGCTCAGAGGACTTCATTCTTGAACTAACCTGTCAGTAGAATAAGTACTATCATTAAAATTGGCCGAGTGCTTGATGGCCTCCTGTTTAAGGCGCAGGATTAAAAGCTGCTTGTTCAGTGATCTCAAGAAAGGATGTACTTGGCATCAATGCCTTAAATTAATAATTGCTTCCCTTTGAAAAAAAAATGCAAGACATTGTTTGTAATATTGCACATCCAGAGGTTTTCCCATTAATAATTATTCAGTTCAATAGCATGAGACAACTCCAACTGAAATCTAGAATCATTCTGAAGCTCTGGTCAGTATGCAAAGAATCCAAATTGACTTTATTTCTCTGTCACTTCAGAAAACTCCACAAACTGTAATTCTGAAAAAAAGCCCTCATCTTCTTAGGAAGACCATGCATTTACGATAATGATTTAAAATATGCAACTATACTTGAGAAAATCCAGTTGTTAGCCTTACGGTCCAGGAAAAAGTTGTATCACTGGCTTGTTTGAACAACTGAATTGAAGTGAATTGAAGCGTCCAGATACTTAATTTACTTAACATGAAACAGAAGCAAGTACATGCTTTTCTGCTGTGTCTTTAAATGATAAAGATTTTGGTTAAAAAAAAATACTAAAACACAAATTTAAGCCAAACCCTAAACTTTCTAGATTTCCAAATGTAGTCAAGTAGCCCAAGAAGATTGAAATATAAAGCATTCTTACATTTGTAATTCACTTTATTAATGTGAATAGTTTGAAATTTAAAATAGATGATTCAAAGGTTAAGGTTTGGGTTTTAAAATAAAAGCCTGATAAACCTCTTGAGACAGGCAGATCATAATGAAGGTTGGTGTTCTTTGTCTACTGTTGCTTCACTTTGGAACTTAAATTTTCAAACATATGTGTACAGCACCCCACCCTCCAAACAAACCAACAGTGGAACTTTATTTTAATTTTTCCAGATGTTTAAGGATGGGAAAAAAGCCACTAATGAGTATGTAAGAAATGTTTTGCAACTGAATTTTGGTCCAAAAGGACAGTTTCTTGAATATAAGGATTTTTTTCAGATGGTAACTGTTTTTTTAAAAATAATATTCTGTTTTAGACAAGTTATAACGTATTTGCCTTCCAGACTGGGACTATGTTTTTGTTCCACATTTCCAAAGCTTCCAGTAAGTTCATCTGACATTTCAGTTGAATACAGAAAAATGTCTGGGTTCAGGGAGAAGAATTGGCCACAGTACTTGTTACAAAAAGTATTACAACTTGTGTTTTTTTTTTTTTTTTTTAATTTGCCACAGGAAACATGCAGCTAAAACACATTAGGAGGAAATGGAATTTATTTTTTTCTTCAGAAATTGGGCTTTGCAAATGTTCTGTATGTGTAAATGAATATATTGGAGGAGAACTTGTCTGTTTTAACCTGTTGGCTCTAGGAAGATTGTTAATATTTTGAAAATCTAGATTGGCTATTCAGGTGTGGAAATAGATGTTTATAAATCTTAAAATCAGACCAGTTTGTGGTCGAGAAACCAGAGTTACATTTCATTTTTTTGGTAAGCGTATGGCCCATTGATAAGGGTGTCTGTCAGTCTGCAGCTGAGCACAGTGCTTGTGTGTCCCATATTTAGGCTTGCAGAGAACCTAGCGCCAAAATTCCCAATCGCGTGTGCGTTTGGTTTTAACCATGCATGGATATCCTGTCAGCGGAAGAGAAAATAACACATCTATTTTTAAGTTAGCTGGAATTCTGAAGGCACAAACCACCTGGCATGACTGGGCAGCATGGGCTGAACGTGTGCCACGGTCACCCGGGGAAGCAGCGTGCTGGCCTTTGCTGCCGCCTGCTGCCCGCGCTGGCGAGGACAATGTGCTGAATTCTGGGGAGTTCGCCTGGCATCAAACAGCAGTTATATGGGCAATTTATTTGCGATTTTTAAGTAGATGTGCTTTGGTATAAAAGTCGATATATTCAAAGTCTGAAAGTTAAAACACTGCCATCAGACACTGTTAGTTTAGCTAATTATGTAACTAATTCATTCCTAGGACTGACTGTATCCTGAAGTTGGGACTAAGTTTAAACACTGAATTGGAAATATTCATAGGAAATAATGCGTCAGAGTCTGTGGGGTTTGGTTTTTTTTTTTTTTTTTTGCAGTAAAGTTTACAATTCATTAAAATCTGTAGCAGAATGTAACGTTTTCTGTTTGCAATATTATCTCAGTGTTAGTTAGCTCTGATACCAGGGCCCACTGGAACAGTTTTGAACTTTCTTGCTGGTTAATAACTTGTTGCTTGCCAGTGTCAGGCAGGCTCATTCAGTAACAATGTTTTCCCATAAGTATGCTTCATAAGGTTGTAGTATTGATTTTCACGCTGGAATAGCAAGAATTTTTTTTTCTTTTTCATTTCAGTGCTTGAAGCCATATTGGGGGCTTTGTCTCTTGTGCTTATATGCCTTTTCAGCCTCTACAACCTGTCTTCTTTGTAAAAAATTTAGTGTCTTTAGTCTTTCATCAATTAAAGATAGGGCAGATATTGACCCCCAAACAAGTATCACCCAACAGCACAAACCAAATATTTTTTTTTTTAGTTCTCTTCTGTTGTTGGGTTTTTGACTTTATATGTTCATGAGTCAAAAGTTCCAAGACTTTATTTAAACTTGAGGAAATAAATAGTGAATAAAAAAAAATTATCTTGGTAAGATTACATCATTTAAGAACAGATATAAAATTTTTTGTAGCTTTTGTTGATTAAAGTATGGAACAGCCTATGTTACCTATTGGAAATTGGCTAAGTTAGTACTGTCTACTAAATACAAGATTATTCTACTGGAATTCAGGGAATGTATACTGCCTTTTGTGAATTCAATTCCTGTTTTTATGAAATAAGCAGAGTAGTTATATGAATCTAATGTGTACATATACAAAATAAAACTTCTTTTGAATGGCTTCAGACTAGGTGACTGATTATAATGGGCCAATCATTGCATTAGGAAGAGTTGTAATATCTATCTCCAAACAAACAGACTGTTGCTTGTTACTTGCCAATAGAGTGTTTTAGTCTATGTGGTGTCAACTTGGATGTTTCCATGCTTCCTTTATTTACTGTTAACTAGGAGCTGCATTGTTCGCAAGTTGTGTATTTTTAGAGGATGATTCTTTGCCTTTGCCTGTGAATAAAAGGAGCTTCCAGAGTGTAGTGCTGGCCCAGGCACTCTCAGGTTGTGTGTTTAGGGTGCATGACTGAGAGCACTCTCCATCTGCTCAGCACCTCCACAAAGTGTACAGTGTGCTGTAAGTTTTTAAATGTTTCAAAGAATGCATTATGCATATCTTCAAAAAAACTAAAACCAAAACAAACCCCCCCAACAAACCAAAAAAGCCAAAAGACCCCCCCCAACCCCTACAGTATTAATTTCTTCAAATTAATATTACATCATGTGAAATTTATGAAATTATAAATAGATTTTCTTTTTTTTCATTTAAATTACTTTGGATATTTTAATAAACCTGCTTTTATAAAAGCTGCTTTTGAAAATGTGCTTTTTGATTAGATGAAATGTTAAGATGATCTTGAAAACATGTCTATAGGACTTCAAAATTGTGGTAATTACCTGTTTTCTGGTAACATAAAAAAAATAATTGAACATTTCCTTCAGATGATTTTGGATTAATACAAGATCTGACTTTCTGTGATGGATTTTCATCAAAATCATTATTTTAATCAATGTCAAATCTCTCAAAGAATTAATTGTCCTGTTGAGTTGTGGTTGGTTTGTTTTTGTAACCTCTGAGGAGTTACAAGGAAGGAGCTGGACTGTATTTCTGCTTATTTTGAAATAATTTTTTTTTCCTACCCCCCAGACTTGAGGAAAGACCCGATCAACTCAGAAGTTAACTACAGACCTCATGTTAATTTCCCAACAGCATTACATTTGCAGGTGCCCAGTCCTCCAGTAAAGAGGTAACTAATACTAGCATTAATTTACTATGTGATATTTTAAGAAATACTGGATTCTGTTATGTGACAGTAATCAATATTAAGCATGCAAAAGTTATGTATTGAATATTTTCGACAGACGATGCCTTTTGTATTTTACATAATTGATAGTGCTAAATGCTCTCTTTCTTAATTTTGATGCTGTCAGTGGAACCACATAACTTATGTTGTTTTAAACCATCTTGCCAGAGCAAAGGGTTTTAATATTTTTCTGTTTCAAATTTATATACTAAAACAGGCAGTAATTAACCAATTTGTGGTTATCACAATAACCCCATAAAGTTTTGAAAAGTTTGGCTGGAAGCAGAGGAAAAGGTCACTTCTGTTAAGAAGCTGTTGCTTGTATACCTCTCGTTTCTAATTTGAACTCTTAAGTGCTCAGTACCTCCTAACAATCAAGAATCTAAATACAAATTTAGCATCCAAAAGTAACATCTAATATTTGAAAAGTGTGGGTATCAGACTGAGTCACAGGGATGCTTAGTAGCGAGCAGAGGTCATGTTTGATGACATTCCTGGATGTTGAAATTTCTTACTTTACAGATATTCAATCTCTTGCAGAGATTTTTGGGGCACTTTAAATTTCAAAGAAAACTTGGAGTGATTTAATACAGCCTTTAATCAAATGGCTGCATGTTAAGCAGATACCAGTTCTCTTGTAAATTTGCATATTTAAGCAGTGTTAGCAAGGCTGTCTTTGATAAAAATACTTGGGTTATTTGAGCTGTTTCTTATGTTTTTATGGATACTTATATCCTATGTGTTTTTATATTTTAGAGCTGAAATGCCTGAGACCAATAGGAAACTCTTCCCATCATCAAGTCTACAGCCAGTTCTTAAAGACATTGTTAAGTCAGAAAGTAGGAACAAGGCAAACGAGCAAAATCCTTCAGAGTGGCTTAATCCAGACAAGTTTGAGAAGATGAACATGTCAGTATATTGTGCTGATGGCATGTCCCACCCCTATACAGAAAATGTCTGTGGAAGGAAGCTGATCAACAATGACTTTCACTCCTCTTCCCAGCCGCAGTCTCATCACGCAAGGACGTTTGGTCCCAGGGTGGGGTTGTCGCCTTGTGTGCCACAGAACCTGTCAGAAAGGCCCATGGTGCTTTCCCCTCCTGGTGAGCATGCCGGGCAGCCACTCCGAAGGGTAGATGCCCTTTGGGTCCCTGAAGCAGTTTACCAGAATCTTCCTCCCCCTTTACCGCCGAAGAAATATGCCCTGAATATTTTGCCAGGATCGGAAAATAACTCAGCAGCTGATGCTAAATCAACAGAAGTGTTGCAAAATAATGCGTTAAGGCAAACAGGTACACCTTTAACATCTGCATCAGAAGCAAGTGTATTTACAAATGAACAAAGGCTTAAAGAGCCATTTCAAGGGAGTGAACTGTTTGTTCATAAACCGGATTCTCCACCTTGCTTATCAGTTAATGACTTTTGGACTGTGTCTGAAAACTTTTTAAAGAAAGGACCTCGTCACACAGGACCAAGTGTTAGCTATGTGGATGGAAATGATAGTGTATCCCTAACAACTTATTTTTCAGTGGATAGCTGTATGACTGACACATACAGGATGAAATATCATCAGAGACCCAAGCTGTATGTTACAGATAGTGGAAGCTTTCACAAAGAAAAGCATCCTCCATCAGCTGGAGTAGATCTGAGTGCTACATACCATGCTACTCTTGAGCCCAGGCATCCCACATCCGAGCAAAGGTACAAGGCAAACGTAGAAGGCATCCACTGCAGTAGGTAGATTCTTAAAAAAATAAATAAAACTCAATCTGACTTTTGCATTTCACGTAGTCTGTAAATGGGCACAAACCTTGATTCTCTGTGTGTGTGATAAGTAGGTACCCAGTTGACTGTACTTTGCTTAGGAGTTATGACTGTTTATATGAATATGCAAATGCAAGTGAACAGAGGAGAAGAGGTGCTAAACTTCTGGTTCTTTGATTTGTTACTCTAGTTGCCTTAATGCTTACCTCTGTTACTCGGCTTGTCTTCTACAGTTTATATTAAAAATGGTCCCTTTGGGTGTATGCATCTTACAGCAGTGGGATCAACTACATGTTACTAATTTTGTAAGAAGATTTAATTAGTTTAAAAAGTGTTCCTTAAGACTATGGTCACTACATACTTAGACTAACAAGAGGGATAAATATATTACCATACATAATGCAGTAAATATAGTTATAATAGAGCAGTATTTGCCATGATAGGTAGCAGGTGACATGATTTTTTTTTCAGCTTTCTCTGAGAGTCTGTGCTTTCACAAATCTTCAAGTGTCTTTAATACAAGTTTACCCAGAGAATTTCTACCTTGTTATTTGAAAAGCCTTAATAATAATTCTTTAAAAACAGCTCTGGTTTGCAAGTGTTAAATAAGATTTTTTCAAAGAGAATTCAAGTATGCAGCAGTCACGGACTGCCCTATTAATACACTTGCTCTATGTTTGCATACATTTCTAAACTAACACATTTATCAGATTTGTTCACCCTATAAGCTATATACTTATTCAAATTCCATTTAACCACATAAGCTACAAACTGATACAGCAGAATAAGATGCTATGTTTAAAGTAGAGTTATCATGCAAGCATGATTGATAGATTTTGTAAGATTTTAGGTGTATTTATGACATGTTCAGTTCTGATTTATGCTACAATTGCATGCCAAGTCAATGCTGCTATTTATTGACCTTCCTTTTTTCAGCTTCACATTTTGAGCAGTGTTTAATGGGGATCAGACCTTTGATTTTACTGACAACTTTTCTTCCTATTTGCAGCAGTCCTACCCACAGATACATTCTGGGTTGGCAGACCCGGCTGACTGGGCGCACAGCCGTTTGGACTGTGGTGGCTCAGGTGGCCTGAGGAGAGGTTCCTCTCTTTCTCTGCTCTAGCACTCTGCCCCACAGTTTTGGCAGCTCTTGATATTTACCATGTCTTTTGTTAACCTAACTTATTTCAGTAACAAAGAGGAGGATTTATCTGGCTTTTATTTAGTGTTAAATCAGTGGACAGAATGGTCTAGTGACCCAGTGGGCGCTGGGGAGAAAGGCGTGGGCTTAGAGTTCTCTATCAGTCTTATTGTCACATTGAACAATGTATAATTCAGAATTAATGCCAGCAAAGCCTGACACAATCTGAAAAGGCTAAATTTTGCCATTATTCATATTAGAGCGTTAACTTGGGGTGGTGCTGATTACATCTAAACATCAAGGCCTTTTAGTTACAAAAGTAATGCAAGAAGGTTAAATATGCATAATAAACACTCTTGCTTATATTTGCACTGTTAGAAAGGCTTTTTTATGTTTATAAACCTTATGTGAGTTTTAGTGCTTCCACCAAATGTTGACTATTGTTTAGCGCAATTATCCAAGGTGTACATTTGAACAGTAGTTGTGGTTATTGTGTCAAGGTAGATTTTTTTTAAACTACACGTAACTTACAGTAAAACTGGAACATGATATATGCAACAAACCAGGTATCTCAGATTAATCTTCTTATTTCTTCCTTCTTGATCAAAGTTTGTTGTAGCACTTGTCAAAAAATGAGTTCTAGAATTTGTAGTGCAAATAATTATGCATGTTTAGGTATGGCTGCTGGTAAACAGCAACTGAAAACATTATCCTTTTGTAAGAAAATAAATTGAATGCAGAAGAGCCCTGAAAATGTAAGAGCTTGGAATATTTCTAATAGTAATATTTTTGAGAGAGATTTCAGAACCTGTAAATGAAGCTTTTCTAGTTCCTCTAGCAATGTTACATAATATACATAACGAGTTCAGTAAAACTGTCTTCTAACACTTATGTAAAAACAAAGACTATTGGAATTTGTAAATAATGTATAATTTGTAAAATGTTTTGCAAAAATCTTGTATTTGAAATGACAGTATTTTTATGTATGAATAGCACAGCAACAACTGTGAATTATGTTAGAACACTTATTTTTAAACATGCATAGCAATGTTGATACTTCTGTACCATGAGCAATATGAATGCTTATTACTGATACCAATGAATTTGGCTTCTAGTAAGCACAACTGGTAAACTTATTTTTTAAAATAGCTGCAATAATTGGATGTAATTCAGTCTCCTTGCTTTGCTTGAATCAATCTTACCAGATGACTTTCTATGTGACCCATGTTTACCAGGTATTTAATTATAATAGTAAATAGACAGCTAATCAAGGCACCTTTGTTTTTATACTTGACTCTGCACTCCATGTATGTATGTATGTAATATTTGCTAACTAATATGTGATAACTTGTTTTACCTTACCTAGGGTGCCTATTTATTTTTTTATAAATGTCCCCTTCTGGCTATAGATTTGTATAAGAGCCTAGACAATTTTTGTAACAGTAAATACATTAACAAGTCTTGTAATTAATATATTTTTCAGTCTTTAGAATTATTTTCTTGCAAAGTTCTGCTTGTTCAAACTATCAGATAAAAATTTAAAATACCTTTGTCTTCTGTTGTTCTTTTACTTCACATTTTTCTAAAAAAAAAAAGTATCTTTCCACAGCTACATTTTTAAACTGAGATAATACAGCTACTAATGGTTGAAAGCTTTGCAGAGATGGCAGTTAACTTTTTTTGAACAGTAAAATTAACCTTCTGAAGTATTTGTTTATAAAGCTGTTAAAACTATTTAGCTTTCTAAATACCTATGAAATATATATAATTTTAATACCATAATCCCAGACTTGTTGACAACTGATTGATTACTTCCACAAGCTGTCTTTTTACCTTATTACCTTTGCTCTATTAGGGATAAGTGAAATTTGCTTTGATGTACACAGTCACGTGCTCCAGGAGTGCATGAAACAGCTTGAGCTCAATTCATCACCAGCCTGCACTTTGTTAGCTTTAAGTTTTCTAAGATACATAAAGCCTTATGTCAGATCTCGCTGAAGGAGAAAACTAAATTACTTAGAAGATCTGCTGAAATTTATTTTAACTTCCTAAAAGATATTAGGAGTTACTCTCAGATGTCTTCCCACCAAAAGAGAAATGGAGCCACATTACAGCGCTTCCCTAATACACTGTTCCCTTGAGATTCCTCTGGTGAAATCATGTTAGAGAAGAAAGAGGAGTGAACTTGGCTCTTTAATAGCTTCATTTGAAAAACTGGAAAACTGATTTCTGTTTGTGAGAATGCAGTCACAGTTCAGCTCTTTTCTGCACCATATGTCAAGAACTCTTAAACCGCTGACTTAGTTTGTAGGTAGCAGCAACTACAATCATAAATACTAGCAGGTAAAGGCATCTCAGTTTGTAATACATAAAGAAAGCCACTGTCAGTGGAAGAATTGGCTTTATCAAGGAAAGAAAAAGAAAGCGAGAGAACATATGCCCACTTGTGTGTCCTGTAATCCTATTTAACTTAATAGCCTGTTTTCATTTCATGGGTTAGAAGACACTGAAAGACTCTACACTTCAAAGTCTCTGAAATCTAGTTATTTTATTATATTTATTCCTGAAAAAAAAACCCACAAATTGTAATTCTCAGAACTAGAAACCAGTATTCACAAGGGAAAAATACTCAAGAAAACTGATCCCACTTCATCCATAGTTGAAGACTGTCCTCCCTGACCAGGTAAAAAGCCTACTCCGTGTAGTCAGCATCCTTTTCTCTCTCCTGAGAATGCAAGGGATGCCTTGATCTCTCTATAGTGAGCCATAAGAAATTCTGATGGAGCATGTGGAAGCTGAAACCTGTTACTTACCTATTACTGTCTACTTACAGTCATCCACATAAGGTATAGCGAAAAGGGTACTTCACGTGTAACCTGCCAGCTACTCAAGAAGGCTGTTCCTGTAAGCTCACTCCTTCATTTTTTATAGAAAGGAAATTGGAGCTTGTTTTTATCTAAATTGGTGAGGACAGTAGGCAAATACTATTAAACACAGGCATGTTTCAGAACGCATTGTAACTGCTGAAGCTAGAATCTCATGCATGCTGTGGTAGAAAAGAGAAAGGTAAATAAAAACCCAAACATAGCATCAAACCCTCATGATTAATTTTTTAAAGTAAAACAGCTGGGTAAGTTTCATCTGTTGAGGGAAAAGGTCTGTTACAACTTCAGTCTACATAAAGAGCTGGGTTTTATTCTCAGCCAATCTCCAGTCTGGCCTTTCAGCTGATTTTATTCAAACAGTACATATTTTCACTTCTGCTTAACAAACCTTTAGGCACCAATTACAAAAGCACAGTCAAGCCGTCTTAGTGACCTTTAAGGCACAGTTCAGAACACACAAACAGGATACAGGTAAAAACCTGAACAGTAATACTTGTGATACAGACAGATATATCATCACAGAGCGTCTATATGTTCCTCTTGCATTCAGATGCAAGTCCAGTCATGGTCCCAGTTGTTATACTGCACAAAGGGTCCTCCTCTTCCACTGCTTGTGTTTGTAAGGTGCATCGTGTGATTAGATAGGGGCTCTACAGAGAAGAGGAAAAAGTCTGGTTACTTTCCCAGTGCTATACAATCCTTTTGAAGATACAGCAAACATGAAAGAAGGACCAAGCATAGATTTTTTTTTTAAAAAAAAAAAAAAAAAAAAAAGCTGCTGGTTGTTTGGAGTTAGCTGTACATTTCTTCAGAGGTATTTAGCACTCCAAAAATCACATCTGTTTCAGGGTGCTTTTACCCTGAAAACTTTGCTGTTATCTTCCCGTGCAGGAAAAGGAAGGGCTTACAGAAACGGGGGGGCTTAACGGGCTGTCCGCTCAGAGGTGCCTGGCTGCAAACCCTACCCAGCTTTGTTGTACGAGCAGAACAAGGGTGAAGCCG
>NW_010118515.1:13315-15014 GCF_000699245.1 Pterocles gutturalis | reverse complement strand
CCATCAAAAATAAAAAGAAAAAAATTAAAATAATTATATGTCTGGCCTTAAACCGGCTGAAATCCGCCTCCGACCCGCCCAGAGGTGATGAGTTACGGGAAGATATCGCGATACACCTTCCCCCCACTCAATTTTATCCCTGTTTTCTCCTTTCTTTTTTTTTTTTTTTTTCTCCTTTTTTTTTGTTTTTCTCCCCGAGGTTTTTTTTTTTTTTCCACCAGCAAAGGCCTATTTTTTTTTTTTTCATGTTTCCTGCACTTTTGGGCTCCTCCACATCCCCCCTGCACCCTATTTCTCCGCTTCTTCGCTCACAACATCCCTCAAAGCCCGGTGGGACCGCTCCTCACCCACCCCTCAACCCCCTCCCAAGCTTTTTCCTTCCAATTTTTAAACCGATTTGTTAATTTAGTGGTTTTTTTCTTATTATTATTTCCTTTTTTTCCTTTTATATTTTTTTTTTTAAATCCGATTTTCTGAGCTGCAGGACAAAATGCAGAATATCGGGGGAAATTGATCCTCCAAAAAAAAAAAAAAACAACCCAAAACCCCCAACCAACAACCCGCCCTGGGATCAGCATTTGACGCCACTTTTTATCCTTTGCATGAAAATCGGTGAAAACGGGCAAAAATGGGAAACAATCACCCTCCGATGGCCGAGCACGAAGTGTCCTGGAGGCTTTTTTCACCTTTTTTCACTCTTTGCAGGTTTTATGTTAATAAAAAGTATAAACTAGTTCAATAACTTTCTCGGAGATAATGTTACAAAAGCCACCAAGCCCTCAAATATCTGCTTTTTGTCAGATTTTTCCCTTTTCCCTTCCAAAAAGCTGTTTTTTTAAATTTATTGCCAAGTTATCTGATGGACAAAAGTTGCAAGGATTGAAGAAAAAAAAGCACCGAAAATAAGAAACTCTGTTTAAAAAGGAGCAAAACCAGGTTCTTGACAAGGTCCTCGAGGCTTAAAGTCGTGTTTTTCTGTAGGGACACAAAATGAATATAATAAAATAACTGTTAAATACAAATCGTTATGTTTTATCAGGGGATATTTGTAGTTACTCTTCCTTCGGGAATTTCAATTTAGGATCCAGCCTCGGAATTCTTTACTCCTGAGTGAGCACACACCTTCCTCCTCAGTTCCTTTTTCTTTTTTTTTCTTTTTCGGTCTAATTTAAATAGCTATTAATTTAGAGAAGCAAAGCACTGATAGCCAAAAAAAAAAAAAAAAAAAATTCGATCATTATCAGTCGCGAAACCGCAGCGCCGGTCTTTGAACTGGTAATAATTTATTTAAGGAAGGAAATCGTTTCTTCAGGCTTTATTTTTTTTTTTTTCCCCTCGAAGTTCTCAGGTCTTTCCTTTCACCTCCCCAGGGGGAAAGGTGCTTTAAAAACTCATCGACGGGTTATTTTTGAGGGGGTGGGGTGTGGATGTACTGAAGGCTTTTCTAGGAGAGAGGAAAAAAATAATTAAAAAAAAAAAATTTAAAAAAAAGCCAGGAAAGCAGCCCTGCACGGGTGGGTCGGTGCCAGCTCGCTCCCGTGGGAATGGGGAGAGATTTCCATGATGTTTTGTGCATGTCTTAACTCGGAGCCTTCCCGCTGACCTATGACTAATGTGATGAGCGCTTCCAGGCTCAGCCAGCGCTGGGGGGGGGGCTGTGGGGGGTCGGCCCGCCGGGACCTGAAACCCATGACACCCC
>NW_010118515.1:9539-13097 GCF_000699245.1 Pterocles gutturalis | reverse complement strand
CTCTTTCCCCCCTCCCACTACTTCAAATAAATAAAAAAAAAACAGAGAAGAAAACAAACTTTTTTTTTTTCCAAGAAAATAAAAAATTAAATCTCACATCTTCCCTTCCCACATATATATATTTTTTTTTCTCTCTCCTGGTTTTCAGGTACTTTTTATAATATTAAAATTTGGTTACATCCCTCCTAACCCAGGTAGGATTCTGCCCTGGTGGGGTTGGTGCCTGTCTGGGCTCAGGCTGGTGGGACGCCAAGTTGAGTTTGTCACCTCTGTGACACTCAGTTGTCACTGAACCTCTCCAGGGAAAATTTTTTTGGGGGTGTAGAGATGATATCTGGGTGCATCCCCTCTTTGGATCGAGGCAGCGATGGTTGCAATGTCCCTTGGAGATGGATGTGTCCCCCCACTGCCCACCTTTTGGTGCTCCCGTTACGTTTCTGGTTTTTCTCTTCTTCTGATATCCCCACCACACTATTCAAATGCATCATCTGCACCAACCCGGAGCTCTCCCAGGGAAAAATGAGACTTTATTTCCCTTCCCAGGTGAGACTCCAGTTGGGGTTGCAATCTCCACCTCCAGAGACCATCGCATGTGTCTTAAACCCCAGGTATCCCAGGGCATGACTCATTTTGAGGAGACATTACTTGATTTATGTTCAAAGCCATGAGAGAAGGACCCAGAGGAGGACAACATAAGGGTGGACACGAATGGTTTGAAGACCAGGAGGTTTGTTGAACACTTGTGTCCATTATAAGAATGACTTCTGAGATGTTGGAGAGTTTTGTTGTCTTTGGGAAACCCCCATTTTCCTTCTCGATGCCCAGGTGTGCTGGAGGAGTCACATAGAGGAGAGGCACAGGGGATGGGGCTCCCTTTCCCACACTGGGGCGTGTGGGGTTTCTTCTGGAGGACCTGGTCCTCTCTGCTTCATAGGTGGTCACCTGTGGAGGCCTCTTTTTCCCAGGATCACCAGAATGAAGGTCACTGAGACAGAGGAGAAGATGGGAGCCGGGACCAGAGGGCTGATTTTACAGCCCCCAGGATGCTGAAACCCTTTGAAAGTGCCCCCCAACATCCAGGGGTTGCAGGGACCAATTTTGAGGTGATATTCAACATGGAAATGAAGCTCCCCAACCTCCAGGGGTGTAGGGACCGGAGTTGAGATGAAATTCAACGTCGAAACTAATGCATTCATCTATTCCCAATGAGCTTGGTCATCACACACCAGGGTTACATCCCCAGATGATATTTTTTTGGCAGAAATCTTCATTTTTAATTGAAAATATTTCTCTTCAATGCAAAGTTGTAGGTCTTTTTAAATCTTGGGTGCTCTTTACAGACCCAAGAGTCTCCGAAGAAAACTGTCAATGGTAATGAAAAGAAAGAGAAGGTCCACTTAGGGTTACCTGTTTGTTCATCCATCCATCCACCCATCCATCCATCCCTCCATCCATCCACCCATCCCTCCATCCATCCACCCATCCATCCCTCCATCCATCCCTCCATCCATCCATCCACCCATCCATCCCAGTGTGCTACACATGCAGATATGGACCTTGGACACCTTTGATGTTCTCCACCACCTCCAACACATGCATGGTCAGGGAAAGGGGACAGTGACGTCCTGGTCCTATGATAGCAACCTGTATTTATTCTCTAGAATATTTTCCGAGCACATTTCCCAGGTTACATTTCGAGAATCTTTCGTCTTTCTTGAGTGTGAACCGAGGAGCTAGGCAGAGCCTAGCCCTCCTCTTGCTCCATGAGAGGAGGAGGAGGAGGAGGGCTGAAGGCATCTGAACCCAGCCAGGACCTCCTGGGCACGCAACTGGACTTGACCTTCTTGGTTTCCCACTGCCTCTGAGGCACCACGCAAGGATTCCATCTGCTTTCCAGAGCAGTCTCTTGGTTGGTTTTCCTTTACATCGTCCGTCTGCCTTTATGGACTTTTAACTGTTTTCATAAGAGGCCTTTTCCTCTCGTTTTCGTTACGTGTTTTGCTTTTCCTCTAGCTAGAGGGGGTGGTTCAATAAATAATGGTAATGAGGCTCCTGTAATTGCTTTTGGATGTGCCTGCAGATGAAATCTTGGATAAATTATTTCTTGGTGGGAAGATTTCACTTGACTTTTTTTTGTTGTTGTTCTTTTTCCCCTTTCTTCTTGCCCAGCTGCCAAAAAGAAACCTGATTTCCTAAACAACGGCTTGAGCTTGGGGATTTTTGAGGGTTTTTTTAAAAAAAACAACAGCTTTACAATTTACCACTTTCCAGGGTTGTTGTTTTTTTCTTTTTTCTTTTTTTTCCCTCTCCCCCATGTGATTCCCTGTGCAAGGAGAGATTTATTCTGCCTTAAATGCCTCCTTCTCGCAACAGCCCTTTATGAAAAATCGCCGCCCTTACGAGATGTTCAGGCTCATTCTTTGCCTCCTAAATTTGTCAGGCGTAAATTCAACCAAATAAAACATGTCAACAGGAAGAGAAATGACTCAACGCTTCTATGAAATAGTCCTCTTGGTAAGAAAATGGGACTTTTACTGGGTTTAAACAAAGTTCCCTCTTGACCCAGCCTGAGGTTACGCTTAAAAATTGATGGCTGGAGACGACCTCATACTATTAAGAAAATATTGCAGTCCAGAGGACTGGTTTTGGCAAAAAAAAAAAAAGGGTGAGAGGAGAGCTGGAAAAGTGGGGTGTCATGGTTGGATGCAGCAGAAAGAGGAAAGAGGGATGGAGGGATGGTTGAATGGATGAAAACATCCTGGGAGCTGCCGGAGAGGTTCATCCGGATGCGAACGCGGCGGGTAATGGGATCAGCTGTGGTTATGTGAACTGATTAACTAAAGGTTAAAAAAAAAATACACTCACACACACCCACGACTAAATATGCCTTGGGTTGGCCAAGCTGAAGAAACCTTCCTATTCTGCTGCGTCTCGCATGGTTAAAAATCTGTTTTCCAGTCAAACAACGGATTTTTTCCCATGACTCGCTGCCTCTGGAAATATTCTTCTCCCAGACCTTTCTCCCCTCCCCCAAATCTGTTTTTTTTTTTTTTTTCCCCTTTCTCTTGGACATTTTTGTCTTATTTATTTCCAGCTCTAGAGCAAAACTTTCCGAGTCAATAGAGAGAAAAATGGCAGCAAATGGCCAAGGGACTTTGAACCCAGGGATGCCATTTCCAAAGGTTTGGAAAATCACCAGGGGAACAGTTTCAGAAGGGACCGTTCATCTCAGGAACTTCCAAAGTGCCCAAGCCGAGAAGAAATTAACTCTTTGGCCCCTAAATTGCTTAGACATAAGACAACAAAAAGTTATCTCCCTTGCCTCCAATCCTATTGTCTTTTAGGGCACAAAGTTTGGGCAGGATCCTTGGAAAATGACTCCCTGGGGAGACTGGGGGAAGGTGGGAAACGGAGGAAATGGGTCTGGGGGCATTTTATTTCCCTTCATACAGCCAAGGTGCAAAGCTTCTTGGCCCAAATAGGATCTGGGAAGAAATCACCCCAAATTCCATGGTGGTGGGCAAGAGGGGGTTGCGCCACGCCATCATGTTTCCCATT
>NW_010118515.1:2646-9524 GCF_000699245.1 Pterocles gutturalis | reverse complement strand
TCCTGCTGAGTTTCAGCAGTGGGAAAAATCTTGCTGAGATAAGTCCCAACTTGTCGTAGGGGCTCCGATTTCCACGAGCTGGGACGAGCAGTGATGAGAGCAGCTACAGAAATAGAAGGTAAATTCCCTCCATAATCCCACAATTTAAACCAGTTTATTCTTCAACACATACACAGCTCTTTTAGTTTAGCACTAGAGCCAAAAGAAGGATTTCTACGGGTTTTATTAAGCCCAGAGCCAACACATGCGCACAAAAATTTTTGGTTTTCCCCCTGCACGCCCAAAACCCAATGTGATCTCCTTTGCATGCGTCCGCAGCGTATTTTTGGATCTGCAGATAGTATTCTGACTTCTGGATAATTAATGTATGAATTTCCATGAATGAAATGCTCAGCCTGCCACGTGCGAGGAGCAGAGGAAACCCAACCCGAGCACTGGAGTGTCCAACGCTCATGCCCGGGATGGTGCTGGGCTGCGGAGCTTTCATCAGAGCATCTCACTCAGGCCAGGGTGAGAGCTGAGCCCTGGCGTGGCTGGAAGCTCCAACTGCCAAGAAAAAGTCTTCCTTGGGCCAAATGTGTTGGTGGTGTAAGGCAAGCCTGGCTCCTTTGAAGTGCTTGGGGCAGAGCCAGTTTACGCCCAGCTGGGTTTGGCCCATGGTTCATGTTTAGCAACAATATTTTCAAAAACAAACATTGGCGAACTCAGGAGTATTTTTTCCCCCAGGGCATTCAATTTACTAGCATGAAAGGAACTATTCCTCTTCCTTTTTCCTTCCCTTTTCCCTTTTTCCTTTTCCCTTTTCTCATTCCTTTCCTTTCTCTTCTTCTTTCTCTTCTCTTCCTCTTCTCTTCTCTTCTCTTCTCTTCTCTTCTCTTCTCTTCTCTTCTCTTCTCTTCCCTTCCCTTCCCTTCCCTTCCCTTCCCTTCCCTTCCCTTCCCTTCTTCTTCTTCCTCTTCTTCTTCCTCTTCTTCCTCCTCTTCTTCCTCCTCTTCTTCCTCCTCTTCTTCCTCCTCTTCTTCTTCTTCCTCCTCTTCTTCCTCTTCTTCTTCTTCTTCCTCTTCTTCTTCCTCTTCTTCTTCTTCTTCTTCTTTCTTCCTTTCTCATCCTCAGTGACCCTCCAGGCCCAGTTCCTCGTTCCTCCAGGATTTCACCACCATCAGCCCACCCCAGTGGGTGCCCGGTTCTTGGAGACCACAGCAGCTGGACCACACCAGAGGTCCGTGCCCACTCTTAGTCCCCAATTGGTTGGGATTCGATGGGATTAACACCCACCGAGTTGGAAGATCTCACCCAAATCTAGGGTTTCATTAGGGAATAGGTTATAAACCCCAAAATCTCCAGGGCAGGCACGGCCTCGTGCGCAGTCCTGCTCCCTGAGTCACAGCGCTCGGCTCTGGGGAGTGGACTTTTACTCAGCATTTGCAACCCTGTGATTCACAGCGGCTGGTGGCTTCTCATACCCACGCGCAGCAAATCCACCTCAAAACAACCTCTACCAGGATAAGCCAGGTTCACCTTTCTGTTTGCAAAGAGATTTTCTTTTGAAGTCTCCATCTGAACAGCTGAAAATAAGAGAGAAAGACGGGGGGAAGGAAAAAACGTGGTGAAAACCTGCGGTGGCTTTGGGTGTCAGATGTGGAGTCACCATGGCGTTTGCCTACTTGGCTTCATCATCTCAAAGTCCTTCTGTGTGTCCAAAGTGCCACCAGCCAGGACAGCTTTATTCCCCCAAGAGGTCTTGGGACCTGAGCAAAAGCCACCGTCCCCAACGAAGCTGTCCCATCCAGGGAACCCTGATGATTTCACCCCAGGATTTTGGAGCTTGGGTAGCGAAGCGTTGCCTAGTGTCACTTCCTCCTAGCAAAACGCACATTACTTGGCGTCATCGCCATGGATTAGGGTGACTAGAGTCGGCTGAAGGGACGGCAAAGAAAAGTCACCCCTTTATCCACCCTGAAATGCAGGAGCTGCCCGGCTGGTCACGCACGAACCAGTTCTGCTGCGCTTCAAACCAGTCCCGATGGCACCAGCCCAGCTGTGCTGAGGGCGTCTGGGATCTGGGACACCTTCGGCTTCATGATTTCAAGACGTGGAAGAGATTTGGGCTGTTGTATGTTGAGCTGAGGGCAAAGACTTGCTGGGGGCTGTGAAGTTGGGTATAACGAACCCTCTTTAACGAGCAGCTCCTCTTCGGTCCCGTGTCTGCACGGCGCCTTGCACAAAGCGCCCCGATTGCAACCGAGGAGCTCAGGTCTCACCCAAGGTCTTCTGCTGCAATGTTTTATGCACCCTCAATGTCTTCTTCCTTTTCCAGGGCCCGGAGAAGGGCCATAAATGGTATTTTTGGAAACTCAACACCTTTGGGGAGGCAAAGCCAGTTCAATCTGCCCCTGTCATCACGCCGGGATGAAACTCAGACCAGGGAGTTTTCTGTTTGTGTGCTGATGACACCACCCTTTAACTCCATGACTAAGCTCTGGGGGATGAGCCGTCCCAGCTCGCGCCTTGTTTCTTCCTGCCAAAGCCGTGCACCTTGCTGCAGACACCGGGGAAGATGGGGATCCTTCCAAAGCGTGCCATCGTATCCATCGTGTTTCATAAACCCAAAATCAGGAACAACCCGTTGGCCTCTCGGTTTGCTCAGCTCCCTCTCCCTGTCCTCTGCTCCGCACTTCTGCAAAACCTGTCCCCCTCAGCCCCTGGATCCATCTCTTCCCACATTTGGGACGGACGGAGCCACATTTTTCGGGGAGGGAAGGGGGAAAAAATGGTTTCTCCATGGGATTTTTTTGCTCTCCTTGCTTTGCCCTGTAAATTGTGAATCCAAGGAGTGGCAAAGGTGTGTGTTAAAGGTGAGGACCATGCCTAGTGAGCTGGACATGTTTCCTGGCATTGCTCCATCTTTTCAGGTTGATGTTCCGTCAGGTTGATATTCCATCAGGTTGATTCCATCATGTTGATTCCCACCTCGTTGTTTCAGCCCATTCTCACCCCACAACATCTTTTTCTCAAGCGACGACATTGGACGCAGTTATCACTAGCAAGATGTTTCCCTTCTGGGCTGAAAGCAGCCACAGTTTCTGGAGAGCTTTGAGTTTCCACCTGCTCCATCCATCTCTGGAAAGGGTTGGGAGCCCTGAACCGTCTTGTCGCACCTTCTCTGCTGCGTGTTTGTTCCTGGCTCTACCATCAGCTTGTTGGTGACCTTGGCCACATCGTTCCCCTCCTGGCACTCCAATTTATTCTATAAAATGGAGATAATGGCTGTGATTTCCCTGGAAAAATACTTGGACAACTCCAGTTGAGAAGCTTTCTAGCAACCGGCGGATGGTTTTATCACCATCTGAGAGGTAGATTTGGGGTTGCTGGGAATTACTTGGCTCTCAAGCATTTACTGAGCTGTTTTTAACCTCGTAAAAGCAAACCAAACCCATGAACGAGGAGAGGACTCCTCACCTCAAGGCTCACTTTCCACCAGAGACAAATGTTTTTCATCCTGAAGTTGCAGTCAATGAGGTGAGATGGGACCAAGTCACCCGCTTGGTTATCTTGGCCTGAGCAGAAATAGAGATTTGTCTGAGCTGCTCTTCCAGCACTTGAAATTCAATGTTCCAGATCTTAACACCTCCCTTTTTTTGTAACAGCCAGGGTTGTATTTCATCCTTCATCCCCAGAGATTCTGCATTAGAAAAATTTATAAGCTCGGAGGACTGTACTTAGGGATGAGCTAATGGAGGCCAGGGGTGCCTCTTCTGGGAAATGCTTTGGTGGTCTGATCAAAAACTGGAAAATATACCTATTTTCTCCACTTACATCCATTCATCAAATAAAAGACACGAGGTCACCCAGTAGTTTTTTGGAAAACCTGGGCAAACAAAGAGGAAGACCAGCGTAGACACGCGTTAGGCGTCAGAAATTGTGTCCGAACTAGAAATAACTTCCCTCTGCATCCGTAGCTCCTTCCATTAGGAAGAGAAGGGCAGGAGGGGGAGTCCAACACCCCCAGCTGCGTGCTTGGGAGTCCACGGTTGAGGGCAGGTTGAACATGGGACGGATTGCAGAAGAAGGTGCCCAGCTGGCCTCCACCCAGCTCTGCCGACTCTAGGAGGGATTACCAGCTCGGGAGTCGCACGGCGTGAAGGTGGTTTTGCAGCTTCTTCAGGGCTGGGCTGGTTCGACGGGGTGAGCTCAACATGGAGCCAAGTTGAGCCTTGATGTGCACCAACACTGGGACACAGTGTGGGGGACAGGGGAATGCAGAGACCATGGTGTCACCTCGCCTGAGTCATGCTGCAAAGTTTTGGGCAGCAATGATGGTTGGTATTGACATTTCTGTCCAAAAAACCTTGGCCCCGCTGAAGCTTTTTGTATTTTGGAGGGTTCTCAGAACTCTTAGTGGCTTTGTGCATGGCCTTTGGGCAAGACCTGGAGCAAGGGGAAGACCTCGAGGTGCAACGTGCCTTCGCACAGATCCCTTGGTCAACATGATGGGACTGGGTAGGGTCTGGCTGCTGAATTCACCCCATATACCCTGTGATGCTTCCCAGTGACCTTACGGGGCCAAGAAACCAGCCCTGATCCCTCCTGGAAAGGTCAAGCACCGGGTCCAGGAGGTGGCTTATCTTTAGGCATCCTTCGGTGGTGGCCAAGCCTGATCCCATTGAAGACCCATCAGAAATTGGCTGCAAGTTGGCTTGAAGTTGACTTCCCCTTGACTCCAGTAAGCCTCAAACTCATCCTGCCAAACCACAGATGCTCTTGGTCCTACCACGGGGTACTTGGGTGACCCTCAACGCTGGGCTGTGAGTTCTTTCTACTTGGGCAGATGCTTTGGCTCTTCCACTCCAGCCAGGTCTGGCCAAAAGTCCCTGCCCCACGCCTAATCACCATGTAAAACCATCACATCCCATTTGGGGAAGCTGCATGCGTTGAGGGCTCGTCACCCAAGATTTAAATCCCCATCATGTCCCAGAGGCTCACCCCATCCCTGCGCGGCAGCTCTTGTAATTGTGCAGAAACGCTCCTAACACTGCGAAAAAAAAAGAAAGTTCGAAGGAGAAACCAACAATTATTGTTCAGCAAAATAACTCAATTTGGGGAAAGACGGGAACCGGCACGTTGGCTTTCCTCCTGTCATTCCTCAGCTGAACTTATTTATTTTAAAATAAATTACCGGCCGTCCTGTAAAACACTTTACTGGCAGCTTTTAAAAATGGCCTCTCCCTCCAGCTCTTAATGCCACGTTATCCAGCGAAAAGCGGTGTTTCGCAGACGGCAGCCATCAACCGCATTGATTTGTGCGGACTCCAAGATGAATGATAACGCCGGGCTGCGGGACAGACGCTGATTTATGAGCCAGCGGGGAGCTGGTGGCTCGCTCCTTGCAGCCCCGGCTCCGGCACTGCTCGGGCACGAGAATCGCATCACCATCCTGCTACTGATCCCACTGGGAGGGGATTACTGGGAAGGGAGCATAGAGGGGGTCCGTTGTTTGTATTCATGGCTGTAGGATGCCCAACAGAGTCATGGCGCACCGTGGCTTCCCACGCCATCCTTGGGGTTGGTTGGGTTGAAGGTGAGTTGAGGTTGGGTGAGAGCTCCCCAGGATGGTTTTTTTTTGGGTGCTCTTTGAGCCAACAGCTCTTCACGAGTCTTGCGGTGGAGGAAACATGGTTGTCAGTGGTTCACGACTTGCCTTTTGGAGCAAAATCTCACTAAATCTAAAGCACAACCTGAAAAATGGATTTTTTTTCCATTCGCCAGCAGGATCTGGGCTCCGGGTGACGTTTCTGCTGGGCTTTGGGTGGCATTAATGTCTCTCTTTGGCAGGGAGGGTCCAAAGGTTACGCCGGTGTGGAGCTCACCCAGGCCTCGCCGAGACAGAAATACCGTCCCTCGCCTTCACCCGGTTACATCAATACTGGAGGAATTTCATTACCTTTGAAACCTTTAGCTCAGCGCTGATATTAATATGGCCAACAGGTCTAAAAGACATAGAGAGGGGGAAATTTATACACCAGCTCGCACGGACACACACGGAGCACGAGTGATAATTTCTTTAGGCAAGCAGCCCAGCCTCATCGATGGGCTCGGTAGTGATTTTTTGAGGGCAGATCCCAGTAAAACGGGGATGCACAGTTGGAGGAGAAACCCCACATCTAGGAATGAGAGCTCAGCACCTCTTAAATTGAAGTTAATTTTTTTAACCCCACCCGGGACCCCCCCCCCCCCCGCCGCTGTCTCCAGCGCCTGGGAACTTGCGCAAGACCCCGAGGAATACAATGACGTGGCAGGCTATTAAAAAAAAAAAAAAAATTTTGCCCTGCTCTGCAGGATTGCAGAGGGCTGGAAAAATTCTGCTGGGCATGTGCAACTTTGGGTCGTGCTGGATGCAAATTACCTTGATTACAGGTTGGGTAATTATAGTCGCAGCACCGGCGGTTGGAGGGCTGCGGGGGGGAAGCCGTGGTTTGTTGGGGTTTGGTTTTTGGTTTTTTTTTTTTTTTTTGGAGGCTGCCTGTGAATTCATCTTAAAACTTTCAACAGAGAAGGGGTGGGGGGGGGGGGGGGGAGAAATTCTGCCGCTCTGCTTTGCTAAGAGCATAAATCACTTTTAGGGAATCGTAAATCAATCTCTTCCCCCGGCTCTCCTTGCCTGTGAATGCAATGAAGCGATGGCGGAGCTCATGCTTCATGGGACTCCGGCAAGAAAAACACTCTCCAAAATAGAAAAGAAGTCTTGAGAGCCTCAAAGCCCTTCATTCAGTGGGGCAGACGCAGGAGGGTGGTAAAAGGGGCCCTGGAAAATCTCTGTATTTAGATAGGGGAGGATTAAGGGGGGGTTGTTAAAGGGATTAGTGCTGGAGCACCTTTCC
>NW_010118515.1:0-1722 GCF_000699245.1 Pterocles gutturalis | reverse complement strand
CTGGGGCACGTCCCCGTGTCCCCAGGTCTGGAGCACGCGCCAGCCGCTCCATGAGCTCATCGCTCGGGGGATCTCTGACTCAGTAAATGACCCATCGGAAGAAATGAGGGGGAAAAATACTGGTGGAAAGGGAAAAAAAAAAAAAAAAAGAACAAAAAAGCTGGGAGGTTGGCTGTCGAATTTGACATCATTGTGTGTCTTTTCCACCCAGCCTCTGCTACATGATTTCCTGGAGCTCTGATGTGAATTGGTCCTGTTGCCATGCCGTGCCTCAGTTTCCCCATCTCTCAAACAGTGCACTTCTTGCTTGGAGAGGTCTCAGGGAGCTGTGAAGTGAGATACGATGGGTCAACAGGCTTTGGTGGGGGTTGTTTGCAGATGAGAGCGGAGAAGATCCCAAAGAGCCCCAGAGAGGGTCCCAATGATCCCCAGAAAGGATCCCAAAGAGCCCCAAAAATGATCCCAGCAAGCCCGAGAAAGGATCCCAGTGAGCCCCAAAGGGGATCCCAGTGAGCCCCCAAAAGGATCCCAAAGAGCCCCCAAAGGGTCCCAAAGAGCCCCAAGAAGGATCCCAGTAAGCCCTGCCTCCACTCCATGTCACAACCCTGTCCCTGTGCCCCGAGATGCCCCATTTCACCCCATTTCGCCCCATTTCACCCCATTTCCCACCACCTGGGCTTTACCAGCACCCAACTGCCCATCTCAGGATGGGGTGAACCACCCCCCGGAGGCACCTCTTTCTCCTGGGGGGGTCCAAAGGGTGCTGTGGACACTGGATCAGACCGAGGTCCATGGGCTGTAACTGGTTGGGGTAAATCGAGGCAGCTTGGATGGGCAAGGGCTGGAGTGTGGGCACAGGGAAGGGTGATGGACGAGAGCGGGGTGACAGTGGGGACACACACCATGTCCCTCTGCATCGAGGGACTGGATCCAGCATCTGCAGCTCATGGGAAAGGGCCAAGATGCAGACAGGTACCGCCAAAAACCTCTCCTAAAGTGGAGGTAGCCGGAACAATCGTCATCGTGAAAAATCTGGGGTGACCTACTTGCTGCAGAGTTTAAGAAGAAAATAAACACCTTTAACTAAATCTGCTCCGCTTTCGGTGGCCTATATTCCAACCTGCCTTTTCAGCAGCGCCAAAACCTCCTCTGCCAAGAAACGCCGTGGCAGCGACCTGGTTCTCCTGCTGTCTGTGCCTCCAGCCCATCCCGGTGGCACACGGAACCTATAGACCCCAAGATGATGCATGAAGGGTCTCCTCCAACCTCCTCCTTCCCCATTCCTTAATATGGGATTTAATTTGACTTTTTTTTCCCCTTCCTGGGGATAGTCAAGCAACATTTTCTCCAGTTTTTCTTGGTTTTGAAGATCTAAGGACAAGTTTTTGGGGGGAATCCCCTTGTCCCCACAACCCAAGGGTGGTTGGACCCCGTGGTACATCCCCACTGGGTCCCTTCCTGGGGGAGAGGCACGGCAAAGTGTCTTGGGACGGTGGCAGAAAGGGGGATTGGATGGCTTGGCTCTGCAGAAATGCCTTTAATTCCTTAATATCCCCCCCCCTTTTTTTTTTTTTCGGAGGGTACAATTATAGATCAGCTGCCCCTCGCCGCCGTAAATCAGCATCAAAGGCTCCCTGGCGTCAATAGGAGAACACATGTACTTACAAGACTGGGGATGTTTGATGCTAATAAAAAAAAGATTAAACGAGAGGTCGTAATCAC
>NW_010118514.1:348-11684 GCF_000699245.1 Pterocles gutturalis | reverse complement strand
TTGCCCTCTCCCCAGGCACAGGCAGGGGGGCAGACCCCGGGTGTCCCTACACTGAGGCAGAGCTTGCAGCACTCAAGATGGTGTTGCCATCACTGTACATCTGGTACAAATGGGCCCCAAAAATAAGTAATTTCCTTCTTCCACCTCAAAGGAAACAGCATTGGAAGGAGGCTCAGGTGCAGCCGGGCCAGGCCAGTGTGAGGAGGGGTCCCTATCACAGGGGGTGGCTGGCAGCCTCCCGCTGGGAGGCGGTTACACATCCCGGAGCAGGAGCCTGGGACAAGCCATCAGTCCCAGGCAGGACCCAAGGGGTCAGTCCTGTGAAATGCCCAAACACCCGGGTGGGTGCTGGACCCATCACCCCTCACGAGCTGAAACCCACCAGCACTTTGCCATTGGTGGCTGGTACAGCAAAACTGGCCCCAAAACCCTGCCGTTAATGCTGCTCCTGTGCCGAGGGGCTCAGGCTACAATCAATCCTCACCTGCGCTCTCCAGTATCAGTTTTACAATATAGCGCTTGTTCATGGCACTCTCTGTATGGGAAGGTATCAGTAGAAATGTGTGTCAACAGAATAAAACGAGCATAAGCACTGCTACAGTCAAGTCTGATAATAAAACGTGAGTCACCGTTATTCAGTCATTTACTAACGCACGTTTTGCAAGACAGTTATGTCTTCTAGGAATCATCACCACACAAATTTGACAGGGTTTTTTTTTTTTTGTTTGTTTGTTTGTTTTCCATAAAAAGAGCGCCGCAATTTTGCTTTTTACTGCGTAGCTGAGGCTTTACAGGGCTGATGCCTGTGATCTCTGTTTGCAGCCTACCACCCCGCTCCCTTCCCATCTCCATTCCAAACCCGGGCATGAGCCCCAGTGACCCATTGCTTACGCTCTGCATCACGTGGCCGTGGGCAGGAGTTTGTCAGCCTTTCAACACCATCCTTCCTCCCGGTAGCTTTCGTGCATAATGTCTCCCCGGCACCAGGAGCAAGCTGGCAGCAAGGAGGGGGCTGCCAGGGCCCCCCTGGATGCCATCGGTATCCCTGCACTGCTGCAAGCCTGCATCATCTGTACGGGGCATTTTCCCCATGGGCAGGCTGAGGAAGAGTGTGGTCAACCCCAGCACTTTGGAAAGGAAGGCTTTATTCCCAGAAGGGCATTATTCACACTGCTTTCTTGTAGTTCAGCTTGGGAAGGAGCAGGGAGGTGTCAGCGATATTGCACCTTGTCTGGAATTTCTTCACAGCCATTTCTTCGAAAACGTTATTTTTAGTCTCGATAACAAATGCACTCACCAAACATCGCAGCACGTGTCCTCATCCTCCCCTCAATAAGCCTAATTTTTTGAACGGAGTCTTGCAAAGAGCATTTAAATGGTGTCCTCTTGCTGCTGTAAGGTGTATGGGGAGCTGGGTCCTTTCCAGGCATTCAGGCTGTAGCGTTTGGTCTTTCCTGTCTTTATTGAAGAACTTTTGGGAGGTCAGAAATGTGTGATTTGAGCTTTTGCCACCTGTGTGATCTGATCTAGGTGTCCTGCTCCAGCAGGGGGATTGGACTAGATGATCCTTCAAGGTCCCTCCCAATCTCTAACATTCTGTGATTCTGTGAATAGATGAAAGGCTGCTGGAAGCATTAGGATGAACTTCCTTTGTGCCAAATGCTGGTCATTTAAGTCGAACACGTTTTAACAACATAAGCAAGATTTCAAAACGTGTAGCTAAAAAAATCCACACTTGCCCATCTTGCTCCTTCCTCACTGCTCTGCTGTCTCGCTGCTTAGTTTGATCTCCAGCACTCCTGCTGCAGGGAAGGCTTGAGCTTCTGATGTAGCAAACAGGTAGACTAAGCTAATTTATAGCTGGAGTCTTTTATTCCATCATAAAGCAGCAAAAGGGAAGGCTTGTCTCTCTTGCGGGTCATCTCCAATAGCAATCGTTTCAGCAAGATGGGTTTCAAAATTTGGTGCTGTTGAAGCAGAAGCCACGCCGTATTTTTCAACAGCATAGAGCAGCTCCAACAGCAACCTAACCTTCACTCTTAATAACAAATTCATTGTGAAAAAAAATCCATCTGTTTTTCTGCTTGGAGTACTGTCGAGAGAAAAGCTGGGGCACAACACATACAGAATAAAAATATAAGAAAACTTCTGCAGAACAATGCCAAACTCTTGGAGATTAACTTTTCCTGTTTTTTTACTCAAACACTGGAAGAAAATCCAATAATGTGTCTATGAGTACATTATTTTGGAATAAATTATGGTGTTATTTTACAGTGAACCTATTCTAGACTAAATTAATACTATCACAAAGTGTTTTTCAGGTGTAGTGTGCAATAGAGTAGCAAAGCCTGCAGAAAAGTTTATTGAAAAACACCCACATGTAGGCACTGCTTTGGACTAGTTCCTTTGTAAAACATCCCTTCATGTTACCTCAAGGGCTAAAATAATGTCCGTCACAGCCTGCAAAAGGAAAACGTCACACACTTATTTTCTTCTAAAGCAGCCCCAAGAAGATGTGATCTGGAGTCTGTAGTCAAGTACAGCATAATGGTAAGCTAAAGAATATAATGAGGGAATATTGTTTGAAAATACTTGGCATTTTTCTGTTTTTAATACAACAACTGGCATGTTTGTGTCCTAAAAGCCTGTAGGTGGTCAACTACTACTGGCCGAGCTTGGAAATGGTGAAAATTAATCACCTCTTGTATTAAATACTATCTTTGTATTTTGCCATGTCTCTGTTACAACCTCTGGATCAAATAACGTATCATAACCCAATGCAGTACATCAGCTTTATTCCTTTAATCTTCTGTCAGCATAGCTGGGAAGGCAGAACAGGAATGTTAATTCGAACAAGCAGGTTTAACCCTCTGGCTAGCAAGAATTAGGAAAGGTTTTTTTCAAGCTCAACCCTTCACCCACCTAGAGAACCAAATGCTGCTGCTGCAGTCCACCCAGCTCCTCTTCTGGCGGAGTTACTCAAACCCATCTTCTCACTTTCTAGCAAGCCTAGATCCAGCTATTACTTGGCCTTTTCTCCTTAATGCTGGGCTTGTTACATGGATAAAAGGCACTGTAATGGGGTTCAGTGTCAGCAGTGCCAGCATCACCCTAATTAAGCTGCAGAAATCTTTTTAGTCACTTGACACCTGTTACTTCAGGTTTCATGGGGTCCATCCACCTGTACAGAAACATTTTGTTAAATAAGCTCAACTTTTTGCTAGAGCTGGTGTGACCACTGAAAGCACGGCAGAAGGGATGAACACTGTCTGTTCGTTTGGTTAAACCAGTTAAAATTACAAAGCAAACCTAGAAAGCATGTGCCCACAGTGCAGCTCCTTTCAGGACCAATGGAGATGAACCACCACAAAACTGGTATGGCCTCATTTAGCATTCAAGATACCGTAACTACTCCTTACTAATATTCAAGTTCTCTCCAAAGCGATTCTCAATTTCTTTGTTCAGAACGGGAAAAGCATTTTTTTCCTCTATATCAAGCACTTACGTGGTTAAAGCCCTAGGAAATGCTTTTTGTTTCAACAGCGATGCCAATGCTGTCCAGTTCCCTTGGAGGGAACTACTGCCTAAACCGCTGCAATTTCACTGCTCATTATCCCTCAGACCCAGCCTTTAAAGACCACTGGGAGGCAGATTCAAGCAAAAGCGTCAGCAACAACTGACCTCAGATCAAGTAATCCTGTAGTAGTTAACTCTGACCTATTGGTGCCGAGAACCAGGTGGAGTTTCCACCAAGAGGATTATTTAACTGCTGGATCTTGCAGGGGACCATAGCTGGGAAGGGGGAGGTCCTTTCCAACAACAACTCTCAGAAGCTCTTATTTTAAAAGAATTACCTAACTATGGTATCCCCCCCCCCACCTCGAAACCGGTTTCTTCGTTTTGAAAGTTTTCTAGAAAATGTAAGTGAAAATTTCAGTCCAATATGTACGTGCAAGCTCAGCTGATTTACAGGCACATACCAACTGCCCATGAGAAACCTGGGGAGAGTCCTGGAGAGCTCTGGTGTCCTTGGTATGCCTCCCAGCCATCATCAGCCTCTGCAGCATAACACCAGGGGTTCTCTTCCTCAGAAAGTAGCATTTATAATTGTTATATTACCTACCTGATTCAGCTTTGAGCACGCTCTGTTTGTTATCAATGTGCTAACCCCAACGACAAAGGCAAACGCCACGCCTGGCTGCTAGGTAAGCACTTGCTACTCATCTTTTAAGATCAGCTGAATCCTCTAGGTTACTTCTGTCAACATCAAGCACCGAGAACAAAGGCACAAGATTACAGGGATCTCATTAAGCATGTTTGTTCCAAGAACAAGAAATGTGTCTACTTTCCTCTGATGACCTGGGGAAACAAAAAAGCCCTTCAGCACAGAAAATTTATTTGTAATCAGTTATGAGCATTTGAATGGGTAATATCCAGTCCAAGAGGAGAAAAAGAAGTATCTATCTGTCCTAAGCTTTCTAGATTGAGACCTTGTAAACAGCATTGTTCTTCTGTTTGAAACAGAAAGCAGGGATATACGTATCTGAAAACACCAGCACACACACAAAAAAAACTCCTTAGGATATTAAGTAAGCCATTTAACTAAGTATTTAAAACCTCTGCAATTATTAGTTTATTAGTATCATCCAGGATTCAGATGTTCAATATTTCTCCTGAAGTTATACATAAATGCAAATTGAAATAAGAATCTGAAAGTCAAAATTGTATAACAAAACAATACTCCATCACAAAAGCGTGTAAAATTACAAGAATGCTTTTTTTTTTTTTTTTTTTTTAAACACTGGCACTTAAGAGAACCATAATTTTGTAACCACAAAATTGCCAAATTGTCCCCCAAACTGGTAAGCAGGTATATGTGAAAATAGTTACAGTTGCCAGCACTTGAAGTTTTACTAAATATGCAAAAAAACCCTTAGCTTTGGTTTTGGAAGAGAACTATATTTGACCAAATTAGACGTTATTGGTATACCATAAACATTTGACTTTTTAATGCAAAATTTAATAAAATGTACTTTTCCATACAGCTATATTTAACTTAAAAATGGGCAAACATCAAGAGTGCGGTATAAAACCTAACAGGAAAAATACATCTTATCTCATTTTCAATTTGAGACAATATACAACTTTGTTTAAAGGGCTAAAACTAGAATTTCAAGAATACAAATATGAATTTACATAGATTTAACAAATAATAATGGTACCATTTATAGAAATCTTAGAAAGAAAAATCATTTCTTGTGGGCCATTTGCTACCAGGAGAGTTTCATGGTATAAAGCCCGTGGCCATCACCAGACCTGTCACCAAAAAATAATATGGTAATTTCATTATTTTAACTTTACACATTTTAGGTACGCTCATCGCTCTCAAGTGTTCAGAGATTTACAAATACAACTTCCATTACATGGTAACAGAGTCACACATGTAAATTTCTCTACACTGGATGGACATACACTCTTCCTATGGGTCCTTCTAGGACAAAATTTAACATTCCGTTCCTCCCCACCCCCCCAAAAGTATTTAATTTCTGTAAAATTGAACTCTATACTTCTCAACTCTCCAAGACTGGTAAACTCATGCAACTCAATAGAATATTACATTTCACAAAAATCTGAACAAAGATCCGTTTGTTGAGACTGAATTTTTTGTTTTGTTTCCAGTTACGGAAGAATATTCTTTCATCGTAAGCCTATATATTTCTTTTCTTACCCTATCATGATTATGCAGGGTATGCAGATCAAAGCTTTGTTTATCAGCTGGTTACATGAAAGATGAAAACTGTAATATTCCCGTGATCCCAAACGGGCATTCAATAAAGCAAAAGATGAGTTCCCCTCAAAAAAAAAAAAAAAAAAAAAAAAAAAAAAAAGAAAAAAAAAAAAAAAAAATTGATTTTTTCGAGGGCACCTATTAAAAGGACAACAATACTAATAAAAAAATTGTATTTACTTAGAAGCATTCAGAATGTCAACAAAACAGCTGCAACTTTTTTTTTTCCTTTTTGCAATTACAGAGTGGTATTCAGTTAACAGAACAACAATTATTTTTATGATGCATCAGAGACAACCGAAGATGAAAAATGAACTACATCCCCTTACATAACTAATTTGTGCTGTGCACCAACAAGAACCTGCTTTAAAACTCCCATGCCAATTTACAACCCCCACACTGTACCAGGCAAGGTTAGTGGCCATTGAAATACCACTAAGGACAGGGCTATCTAAAGACACATTCGGTAGTGTGTTAACTATACAAAAAAAGAGACACTGTACAGTTTAAAAACAAATCTTACACAGCCTTACATTTCAATTTTTTTTCTTTAAAAGGAGTGAGTTGTGTACAGGGGGGTTAAATGCTTTATAGACAAGAAAGAAATTGCTCTAAAAGAGACTTATTCATCATCATCATCATCTTCCTCCTCCTCCTCTTCCTCTTCTTCATCATCTTCATCCTCTTCGTCTTCATCCTCATCTTCCTCCTCCTCCTTCTTCTTCTTGCTCTTCTCAGCCTTGGCAACTACTTTTTTGCCTGTATCAACCTTACCTTTGGCCCGGTATGCAGCAATATCCTTGGAGGAGAAAAGCAGGAAGAATCTCTCAAAGATTTAACCAGCTAAGAACTCTGAGCAACTTCCAAACTGTACTTACGAAACCAGAGCCAGCCAGGTACCTGCCCCTTCTCCACATCCACTGGGGTAGGACCAGAAGCTGGAGCTTCAGTTACAAGGTGAACTGAGGCCCAATGCCAAAGAAAGGTGAACCCTCTCTCACAGAAATAATACTGGCATGCTGGCACATGCTGCTTACAGCTGTTAAGGAATCTCTGCTGTTAGGCTTCTGGGAAAAGGTTGGAAAAGCTGCTCTCTTGGATGGTAAAGGCACAGCTGAGCCCACTATCCCATAAGGAAATGAAGTAGGGAGACCTCTTAAGGTCCCTTTCTAGCCCTACCTTCTACAATGCCTAAGGAAATGCACAGGAAAAACCTTGGTTGAGGCACAAAATTGTAATTAGCCATCTGAAACATATTAGGATGACATGGCCTAGTATTTGCAATGTTATGCCTCAGCGAAGAGCAATTACACAGAATTCTGCCTAACTGAAGTTTACAAAATAAAAGGTATAAGAACTTGATTAAAGGGTAGACAGTGCCACCTTCTGCATGCAATAAATTTATTCTAGTCATTTATAATGCACAAAATTTAGTTCCCGTTACAGGGAAGTCAAAACCGTACCTGGAAGACGAAGCCAAAAAAAGCAGTTAGACTTCCCAACTTTGTGCCAAAATAATAAAACCAATTATGTAACAGAATTGACCTACAAGACTTAAACATACCAGCTACACAGAAACATCAACACCTTTACACAGATCGTCCAAATCTTTAAATATTCCCTAGCTGGTAAACATTACATCACTAATCTTACAGTTCCCTCAGACTCCCTTAAAGCTTAGCATGAAATTTTTAGAAGCTACAATAGCCACTAAGCCAAAGGCCAAGCAGTGAAATACTGACATTACTGCACCTTAAAACCCCATTGGTAAGTGTAAGAAATAAAGACAACACTAGGGAAGATTAAAATATCTGGGAATAAAGATTAATAACTCTACCATTTAAAAAATCTCTTATGAGTTGCCTTGGTTGTATGTAAAAACAATTACCACACTGAGGAGTTTAAGTTGCACAGGAAGGACAATGTGGGAAAGCTTCTAGACCTGCAATTCCTCTCCAGCACATAATTAGGACTCAAAGGGACCACATTGCTCACTCTTATGCTACTATTTTTAAGTGGCTTTGTTTGACAGGAGGAGAAATACCCAAACGAAGGCCATGGTACACAAATGGATATATGTGATATACATTAGTTACAGGTGGTTGCTGACCCATTGTAAAACATCATCAAGGAATGCTAATGGGCATCCCCTCTTCCTTGGTTTCTTCATACTGGGATGGGAATCTGCCACTGGAAATAAAATCCCACACAGCACTACCCTATGTGGGCAACACAATTCTATAGCTCCAATTATGATGGCGGGATTTAGCTTTAATAACTCAAGAAACTGTATGACATGCTGCTTCAGATGTATTATTACCTACATTAATTACTAGAAAGGAGATGGAGACAAACCAGGTACACATAAACCATATTTAAAACTAGCATCTCCTTAGTGTTCCACCCTTACCCCAAGAATAAATTTTAAAAAGTATCTATGTGTATCAACTATCCTAATGTTCAGGGACGCTCATCAATACCTCCTAAACTAGGGAGAGACAATTCATTCTTTACTAGAATTACTTAATACTACCAACTTAACTCAGATACTGCTGTGACCTATTGTTTTAATAACAATACAGACACCATGGTATCTGTTAAACCATCATTGATGGTCCTGAATTACAGATGAATGCAAGTAGTTCAACACAAAGGACTGCAATTCAGTGTTATGGTAACAATCCATCTGCCCCCTTATATGATATTTTCCAACAAATACAATGAAATTTGTAATTAGCATACTATAATTTGCAACATCCGGTATCAGAGTACACGGGAAGGGAAAAAACACCTAAAATGAGGCTTGACCTCCCCAAACCATCTCCATAAACATTAATGTTACCTTTTCATACTTCTCCTTCAGCTTAGCAGCCTTTTTTTCATAAGGCTGTTTATCATCTGCAGCAGTGTTGTTCCACATCTCTCCCAGTTTCTTTGCTACATCCCCAATGGACAGACCAGGATGTTCTCCTTTGATTTTTGGACGAAACTCAGAGCAGAACAAGAAAAAAGCCGAACTACAGAGGAAAAAAAAGAGATTATTTTAATTTTAGACTTTACTATAACAGAAAGTTTTGTTACCCTTATTAATGTTTCTTAAGATCATTTTGGAAAAGCACCTAAAAGTGAGACAAATGCTATTATCAGTGGAAGGTATTAGTACTGAACAAACTACTTTGAAAACTTAGGCATCCTGGTTTTTTAAGTAATGCTGCCCATCTGGTCCCATTTTTGGCAGGACCCCCAGAAGGGCAAATTTCACATACCATGTGCAGACTAAATCTTAAAACTGAGAATGAGTGAATGATACCAGGGGAGCAAATGTTATATCAACACTGTTAAAGGCAGGGAAGCTGAAATATTTGTTATGAAAATTAGGATTTCCAGATGACAGCATTAGCCCAAGTAAGAACATTCCCCTGTACAGGAACTTCCCTGTTCCTTTCAGCGTTAGTTCCATTTTAAACACACCAAAAAAATGCATCCCTACAAAGTGTTTGTGTCTAGGAGGTGAACCTAAAGTCAGTTGTCTTCATGTAGTGGCCGAAGTTTTAATTCTCCAAGCCGGTTTTGTGCAAGATCATTCCTCTAACCTGTTCTGTGCAAAAGCCTCTAATTTCAAATGGACTGCCAACAGAAAATTCTGCTCAAGCCAACAAGTGGGGAGAGCAGGGACTGAAATATTTTACCGCCATTTTACTCTAGAATTACCCTCTTAACAGAAACTGGAAAAATAGCCAGAACTGCATATCATCGATTTTTGCATCTACTTTTAACAGCTGACATTATTCCAACTTTGATAAAGTGGGACAGCCTGAAAATAAAAACCTAGTACTTGTAACTAAAATTTCAACCTATTTTTATGCCACTGGTCAGAAAAATCATGTATTCTTGTATTTCTAAAGGTCCTAAACCTGAATAAAATTATCATTTTATAGACACTCCAGCGTGGTGGTCCCAAACAAGATAACCTAAAACTAGAAATGTACTTACGGAGGCCTCTTCGGTGCATTTGGGTCCTTAAACTTCTTTTTTGTCTCTCCCTTAGGTGGTACATAGTTTTTCATTTCTTTTTCATAACGAAGCTTATCAGCCTTTGCCATATCTTCAAACTTCCCTTTCTCCTTAGAAGACATAGTCTGGAAGGCAATTAAAACCACAGAATATCTCAAGTTGGAAGGGACCCATAAGGATCAAAATGGTATTTTACGATTTAAAAACATAACCAAGTCCATTCCAAAATTTCAGTTGGGGGAGCTAAAGGTAAGGCAAGATTAATGAATAGCTACCACTAATCTTACAACTCTACTTCATACTTATCTAAAACCTCAACTTTTAAAGAAATAATTTACTATTTCAAATAGTGTTTCCACACAAAGCAGTCATTTAAGGTTTTGTGGGTTTTTTAAAGTGGTTATTCCTACCTTCCATCGTTCTGAGCATTTTTTTGAGAACTCTGAAAAGTTCACTGAAGCATCTGGATGTTTCTTCTTGTGCTCCTCCCGGCAGGTTTGCACAAAGAAGGCGTATGAAGACATTTTCCCTCTCGGCTTCTTAGGATCACCTTTGCCCATTTTTTATGATTTTCTATAACAAAGAAAGAGACATCTTTAAAACCTGTAGTTTTTACAAACCAAGGCAAGAAGTAAGCCACAACCAAGGACGATGCCAAACAAGATCCATCGGAGCAGTATTCCAAACTCATACAATGGGAAGAAGTTTTGCTTCTGCAAAATTTACTGAAGAGTTCTGTCATCACTGTCTAAGGTGACCTAGACACAAACAACCTGAACTCTCAAAAGGCCTTCAGAACATGCCACTCTGGTCTCCTGCAAACACAGATGTCCCTTCCAAGCAATCTCAAGGCAATTACTGTGGTGGAGACTGCACTCTGATTACTGCTAGTGCATCAATCATATGCTTGGAAGGAACAAATTACATTGAAAAGAGGAAAAAAGTACCCAAGTATTCTGTCTCTGGTACTTCTGAGTTACTAAATTCTTTCTTCCTACAGGACATATTTACACCTCCCTCCCATGTAAGCCTTAGGTGCTCACTTACAAAATATTTTTTTTAAAGTTTTTAATGACATGTATTATCACTCTCCTTTATGTGTACTGCAAAAACCTACTCCCTCTTTGTGCACCTAGGAATACAGGAATGAAAGACTGCACTTGGTCAGACATGTTATAACCAAGCCAGGGTCGCAAAAAGTATGACCTTTACATATGACTAGCAGAGCTGCGCTCAGTGCGAGGACTGTCTGACTCTTTCAGGGGCTGAGAGGGAATGAAAAATACCTTCCTGGAACTTTCACACCCAAGTCAGACATTCAGTGTGTTTCTTCATAGCTCCCTGGAAAAAGCCACTTGCACCCTAATGAACTCTGCTCTTCAGCATAAAAAAATTAAAAAAAAAAAAAAAAAAATGCACCCCCACCGCCTGCCTGTACTGCCACAGAAGCAGTATTTCCTATCAGTTTGGTGGATAGACAGAGACAGATTTCTGCTGTGTGACTAAACACGTCCGGTTTGAAGTTTCTATCAAG
>NW_010118514.1:0-265 GCF_000699245.1 Pterocles gutturalis | reverse complement strand
GCGGGGGCACTTCCCCCGGGCTGTGGGGGGACAGGCCAGGGGGGTTCAGAGGCGTGGAGTGACTGTGGGAAGGATTAGGCACTGCTACCGTGAGCTGCCGTTTAAAAGCCTCCTTCCCGCCATTTTGGACGTTTCCCCTGCGAGGGGGGCAGAAGGAAACTTCAGAAGTCCCCTAAGAGACATGCTGGGAGTGGGGAGGAAAGAAAAAAAAAATAGTGGCGTTGTAAGGGAAAAGCTGTGGAAGTTTTGTGTTCACGCGAGGGCT